>NC_090832.1:88767005-89007626 GCF_028021215.1 Eschrichtius robustus
AATATTGCGTGGTCCCCATTCCATTTGTTCCAAATCTCCAGGTTCAATGGAATCATCCTACAGCGAAAACATGCATGGGAAACCCAGACGATGATACACCGTGTGATCTGAAAAGGTTTCTAAAATGCACCTCATTTCACATCTCCTGATGCTCGGGTTCCCCCCATCCAGCAGCTTCACTAACAATCTCCCCACTTGGAGAATCAGCACCTTTAACCTATTGTTTCATACAGGTTGCAATTTGTCCTGAGGATGAACTGGATGAGGGGGAACCCATGAGAGACTAGCTCTAGGTGTTGGGACAGGCACACATCGCTCTAATTTCCCATCAGGAAGAAGAATTAACGACAGGCTCAGCCTGCCCCATGGAACCAGAATAGTGCCTGAAGCAATCCTGCGGTTTTGCAGCCAGCTCCCAAAAAAGCCATTTGAAAAATGTAGCTCAGGGTCACTGTAATTCAAAAACTTGCAGGGTTATAAATGACAACTCTCATCCAAAAATATACTAAGGGGAGGCAACGAACAGTATTTGAAAGCAAGGCAGAATTGCAGGAAACAGATTTCAGGAGGAAGATACGAATCGTCTTTAAAGCACATGAAAAGCGGGAAAACGTCGACAATGATGCACTTGGCCAAAAAGGGCGTATGCGTTTTTTCCTGAATATATTTAGGAAAAAACGCATACGCCCTTTTTGGCCAACCAAGCAACCCGGAAAGGAAAATCAGCACTACAAAGAAGTCTCACTTCCCATAGGTCAAAAGGGCCGTCCTAAAACAGTGTAAAAACCAGACATGCAGGCAGGACAGGCCAGGGAGAAAAGGGAGCCTTGTTAGGCTGATGGGCGGGATGAAAACTGCCAATGGTCACTCGGATATGGTGTTTCCTGAAACATCTAAAAACCACAGCTAGAGAGCATAGGGCACTTCCACTCATAGGTGTATACAATGGGACATCTAAAAAATCAACAAGACACGGGCACCCCAAAGTTTCGGGCTGCTCTGTTTACAAGAACCTCCACTTCGGTACATCTTAAATATCCCAGGAAAGAGAAAAATGGATAAAGAAGTTGTGGTACTTATGTACAATGGAATATCACTCAGCCATGAAATAAATGTCATAAGGCTAGTAGAAGCAGGCTGAGTGGATTTACGTACGATGTGTCTAAGTGAAATAAGTCACACAGAAAAAGGCACTTATCATAAGGTATAACTTATAGAGGTAATGTAAAAATCGCTACACATGACCTGTACTGCAAAACAGAACAGAGTCACACATTTAGAAAACAAACTATGGCTGCTTAACAGGAAACGTGAGGTGGCGTGAGACATAAAACAAGGGTTTGAAATTAGCACAGATAGCGTTCCATAAACCACAAATGTAGCAGACAAGCCCTACTCCTTTCTAAGTGAACTGGACTCCACACCCCCTATTCAAGGCACAAGAATATATCTGACTAGTAAGAATCTTAAAACCTATGTGTTGATATCTCTCTGTAAGTGACTCAAGTGGGTGTAAAGCGGCATAAACACAGCAGTGAAAAGCAGCTAAACCCCAGTATAAAAATCAATTACTTTTAAAAACCCGTGAAGCAAAGACAGTGAAAGAGAGAGAAATTCTTACAAAATTCGTTCAGGAGCTGTGATGCCACCTGGGTTGACCATATCTAGACCCACAGCTGATTGAGACATAAGGGTGGACACTCCTGGGGCTGAGAGGATTGGTGAGGTTGGGTGAGCAAACGCAGACCCTTTAAAGTAATACTGCGTGGTACCCATCCCATGGGTCCCAAATCTCCAGGTTCAAGGGCACCTTCCGACATCGAAAACATGCATGGGAATCCCAGTGGATGGTATATAGTGTGACCGGGAAAGGGTTCTGAAATGCACATCATTTCTCATCTCCTTGTGCTCGGGTTCGCCATTCCAGCCGCTTTAGTAACAATCTCCCCACGGGAGAATCAGCACCTTTAACTTCCTGTCTCGTACAGGTTGCAATTTATTCTGAGGATGAATGGGAAGAGCGGGAACCAATGAGAGACTAGCTATACGTGTGGGGACAGGCACAGGCCACTCTATTTTCTCATCAGGAAGAAGAATTAACCACAGGCCCAGCCTGCCCCCCGGAACCAGAATAGGGCCTGAAGCAATCCTGCGGTTATGCGGCCAGCTCCCAAAAAATCGAGTTGAAAAATGGAGCTCAGGGGCACTGCAATTCACTAACTTGCAGAGTTATAAATGATCACTCTCGTCCAAAAATATATTGAGGGAAGGCAAAGAAGACGATTTGAAAGCAAGGCAACATTGCAGGAAACAGATTTCAGGAGGTAGTTTCGAAACGCCTTTAAAGCACATGAAAAACGGCAAAACATCGACAATGCTGCACTTGGCCGAAAAGGGCGTATGCGTTTTTTCCTGAATATATTCAGGAAAAAACGCATACGCCCTTTTTGGCCAACCAAGCAAGCCGGAAAGGCTAATCAGCACTACAAAGTAGTCTCAATTCCCATGGATCAAAGGGGCCATCCTAAAAAAGTGTCAAAACCAGAAATGCAGGACAGGCCAGGGAGAAAAGGGAGCCTTGTTAGGATAATGGGCTGGATGTAAATTGCCAACGGCCACTCTGGAGAAGTGTACGGTGTTTCCTATAACATCTAAAAAACACAGCTAGAGAGCATAGGGCCTTCCACTCCTGGGCGTATAAAATGGGAAAACTAAAAATCAACAACTCACAGGCACCCCAAAATTTAGGGCTGCTCTGTTTACAAGTACCTCAACTTCAGTACACCTTAAATATGCCAGGATAGAGAAAAATGGATAAAGAAGTGTGGTTCTTATGTACAATGGAATATCACTAAGCCATGAAATCAATGTCATACGACTTGTAGCAGCATGATGAGTGGATTTAGGTACGACGATTCTACGTGAAATAAGTCACACAGAAAAAGACACATATCATAAGATATCACTTATAGAGGGAATGTAAAAACCGCTACACTTGAACTGAATTACAAAACAGAAGAGAGTCACACGTTTAGAAAACACACTATGGCTGCTTAACGGGAAAGGTGAGGTGGGGTGATGCATAAAACAAGAGTTTCAAATTAGCTCAGATACCGGTCCACAAACCCAATATGTAATAGACAAGACCTACTCCTTGCTCAGTGAACGGGACTCAACACCCCCTATTCACCGCCCAAGAATATATCTGACTAGTAAGAATCTTAAAACTTATGTGTTGATATCTCTCAGTAAGTGAGGCAAGTGGGTGTAAAGCGGCATACACACAGCTCTGAAAAGCAGCTACACCCCATTATAAAAATCAATTACTTTTAAAAACCCGTGAAACAAAGACAGTGAAAGAGAGAGAAATTCTTACAAAATTCGTTCAGGGGCTGTGATGCCACCTGGATTGACCATATCTAGGCCCACAGCTGATTGAGACATAAGGGTGGACACTCCTGGGGCTGAGAGGATTGGTGAGGTTGGGTGAGCAAACGCAGACCCTTTAAAGTAATACTGCGTGGTACCCATCCCATGGGTCCCAAATCTCCAGGTTCAAGGGCACCTTCCGACATCGAAAACATGCATGAGAAACCCAGAAGATAGTACACCGTGTGATAGGGAAAGTTTTCTAAAACGCACCTCATTTCTCATCTCCTTGTGCTCGGGTTCGCCATTCCAGCCGCTTTCCTAGCAATATCCCTCCTTGGAGAATCAGCACCTTTAACCTCCTGTTCCGTACAGGTTGCAATTTGTCCTGAGGAGGAACGGGAAGAGGGGGAACCAATGACAGACTAGCTCTAGGCCTTGGGACAGGCACAGGTCACTATATTTTCCCATCAGGAAGAAGAATTAACCACAGGCTCAGCCTGCCGCCCGGAAGCAGAATAGGGCCTGAAGCAATCCTGTGCTTTTGCGGCCAGCTCCCAAGAAAGCGAGTTGAAAAATGGAGCTCAGGGGCACTGCAATTCACAAACCTGCAGAGTTATAAATGATAACTCTCGTCCACAAATATACTGACGGAAGGCAACGAAGAGGATTTGAAAGCAAGGCAGAATTGCAGGAAACAGATTTCAGGAGGGAGAATCGAATCGCGTTTAAAGCACAGGAAAAGCGGCAAAACCTCGACAATGATGCCCTTGGCCAAAAAGGGCGTATGCGTTTTTTCCTGAATATATTCAGGAAAAAACGCATACGCCCTTTTTGGCCAACCAAGCAACCTGGAAAGGCAAATCAGCGCTACAAAGAAGTCTCACTTCCCATCGGTCAAAAGGGCCATGCTGAATAAAGTGTCAAAACCAGAAATGCAGGACAGGCCATGGAGAAACGGGAGCCTTGCTACGCTGATGGGCGGGATGTAAATTGCCAACAGCCACTCTGGAGAGGTGTACGGTGTGTCTTGAAACATCTAAAAAACTCAGTTTAGAGGGCATAGGGCACTTCCACTCATGGGCGTATAAATTGGGAAAACTAAAAATCAGCAAGACACAGGCACCCCAAAGTTTAGGGCTGCTCTGTTGACAAGAACCTCCACTTCGTTACACCTTAAATATCCCAGGGAAGAGAAAAATGGATAAATAATTTGTGGTCCTTATGTACAATGGAATATCACTCAGCCATGAAATCTACGTCATAAGGCTCCTAGCAGCATGATGAGTGGATTTAGGTACGACGATTCTACGTGAAATAAGTCACACAGAAAAAGACACTTATCATAAGATATCACGTAGAGAGGGAATGTAAAAACCGCTACACTTGAACTGAATTACAAAACAGAAGAGAGTCACACGTTTAGAAAACACACTAAGGCTGCTTAACGGGAAAGGTGAGGTGGGGTGATGCATAAAACAAGTGTTTCAAATTAGCTCAGATACCGTTCCATAAACCCAATATGTAATAGACAAGACCTACTCCTTGCTCAGTGAACGGGACTCAACACCCCCTATTCACCGCCCAAGAATATATCTGACTAGTAAGAATCTTAAAACCTATGTGTTGATATCTCTCTGTAAGTGAGGCAAGTGGGTGTAAAGCGGCATACACACAGCTCTGAAAAGCAGCTACACCCCATTATAAAAATCAATTACTTTTAAAAACCCGTGAAGCAAAGACAGTGAAAGAGAGAGAAATTCTTAGAAAATTCGTTCAGGGGCTGTGATGCCACCTGGATTGACCATATCTAGACCCACAGCTGATTGAGACATAAGGGTGGACACTCCTGGGGCTGAGAGGATTGGTGAGGTTGGGTGAGCAAACGCAGACCCTTGAAAGTAATACTGCGTGGTACCCATCCCATGGGTCCCAAATCTCCAGGTTCAAGGGCACCTTCCGACATAGAAAACATGCATGAGAAACCCAGAAGATAGTACACCGTGTGATCGGGAAAGGTTTCTAAAACGCACCTCATTTCTCATCTCCTTGTGCTCGGGTTCGCCATTCCAGCCGCTTTCCTAGCAATCTCCCTCCTTGGAGAATCAGCACCTTTAACCTCCTGTTCCGTACAGGTTGCAATTTGTCCTGAGGAGGAACGGGAAGAGGGGGAACCAATGAGAGACTAGCTCTAGGTCTTGGGACAGGCACAGGCCACTCTATTTTCCCATCAGGAAGAAGAATTAACCACAGGCTCAGCCTGCCGCCCGGAAGGAGAATAGGGCCTGAAGCAATCCTGCGCTTTTGCGGCCAGCTCCCAAGAAAGCGAGTTGAAAAATGGAGCTCAGGGGCACTGCAATTCAAAAACCTGCAGAGTTATAAATGATAACTCTCGTCCACAAATATATTGAAGGAAGGCAACGAAGAGGATTTGAAAGCTAGGCAGAATTGCAGGAAACAGATTTCAGGAGGGAGATTCGAATCGCCTTTAAAGCACAGGAAAAGCGGCAAAACCTCGACAATGATGCCCTTGGCCAAAAAGGGCGTATGCGTTTTTTCCTGAATATATTCAGGAAAAAACGCATACGCCCTTTTTGGCCAACCAAGCAACCTGGAAAGGCAAATCAGCGCTACAAAGAAGTCTCGCTTCCCATCGGTCAAAAGGGCCATGCTGAATAAAGTGTCAAAACCAGAAATGCAGGACAGGCCATGGAGAAACGGGAGCCTTGCTACGCTGATGGGCGGGATGTAAATTGCCAACAGCCACTCTGGAGAGGTGTACGGTGTGTCTTGAAACGTCTAAAAAACTCAGCTTAGAGAGCATAGGGCACTTCCACTCATGGGCGTATAAATTGGGAAAACTAAAAATCAGCAAGACACAGGCACCCCAAAGTTTAGGGCTGCTCTGTTGACAAGAACCTCCACTTCGTTACACCTTAAATATCCCAGGAAAGAGAAAAATGGATAAAGAAGTTGTGCTCCTTATGTACAATGCAATATCACTCAGCCATGAAATCAACGTCATAAGGCTCGTAGCAGCATGATGAGTGGATTTAGGTACGACGATTCTACGTGAAATAAGTCACACAGAAAAAGACACTTATCATAAGATATCACGTAGAGAGGGAATGTAAAAACCGCTACACTTGAACTGAATTACAAAACAGAAGAGAGTCACACGTTTAGAAAACACACTAAGGCTGCTTAACGGGAAAGGTGAGGTGGGGTGATGCATAAAACAAGTGTTTCAAATTAGCTCAGATACCGTTCCATAAACCCAATATGTAATAGACAAGACCTACTCCTTGCTCAGTGAACGGGACTCAACACCCCCTATTCACCGCCCAAGAATATATCTGACTAGTAAGAATCTTAAAACCTATGTGTTGATATCTCTCTGTAAGTGAGGCAAGTGGGTGTAAAGCGGCATACACACAGCTCTGAAAAGCAGCTACACCCCATTATAAAAATCAATTACTTTTAAAAACCCGTGAAGCAAAGACAGTGAAAGAGAGAGAAATTCTTAGAAAATTCGTTCAGGGGCTGTGATGCCACCTGGATTGACCATATCTAGACCCACAGCTGATTGAGACATAAGGGTGGACACTCCTGGGGCTGAGAGGATTGGTGAGGTTGGGTGAGCAAACGCAGACCCTTGAAAGTAATACTGCGTGGTACCCATCCCATGGGTCCCAAATCTCCAGGTTCAAGGGCACCTTCCGACATAGAAAACATGCATGAGAAACCCAGAAGATAGTACACCGTGTGATCGGGAAAGGTTTCTAAAACGCACCTCATTTCTCATCTCCTTGTGCTCGGGTTCGCCATTCCAGCCGCTTTCCTAGCAATCTCCCTCCTTGGAGAATCAGCACCTTTAACCTCCTGTTCCGTACAGGTTGCAATTTGTCCTGAGGAGGAACGGGAAGAGGGGGAACCAATGAGAGACTAGCTCTAGGTCTTGGGACAGGCACAGGCCACTCTATTTTCCCATCAGGAAGAAGAATTAACCACAGGCTCAGCCTGCCGCCCGGAAGGAGAATAGGGCCTGAAGCAATCCTGCGCTTTTGCGGCCAGCTCCCAAGAAAGCGAGTTGAAAAATGGAGCTCAGGGGCACTGCAATTCAAAAACCTGCAGAGTTATAAATGATAACTCTCGTCCACAAATATATTGAAGGAAGGCAACGAAGAGGATTTGAAAGCTAGGCAGAATTGCAGGAAACAGATTTCAGGAGGGAGATTCGAATCGCCTTTAAAGCACAGGAAAAGCGGCAAAACCTCGACAATGATGCCCTTGGCCAAAAAGGGCGTATGCGTTTTTTCCTGAATATATTCAGGAAAAAACGCATACGCCCTTTTTGGCCAACCAAGCAACCTGGAAAGGCAAATCAGCGCTACAAAGAAGTCTCGCTTCCCATCGGTCAAAAGGGCCATGCTGAATAAAGTGTCAAAACCAGAAATGCAGGACAGGCCATGGAGAAACGGGAGCCTTGCTACGCTGATGGGCGGGATGTAAATTGCCAACAGCCACTCTGGAGAGGTGTACGGTGTGTCTTGAAACGTCTAAAAAACTCAGCTTAGAGAGCATAGGGCACTTCCACTCATGGGCGTATAAATTGGGAAAACTAAAAATCAGCAAGACACAGGCACCCCAAAGTTTAGGGCTGCTCTGTTGACAAGAACCTCCACTTCGTTACACCTTAAATATCCCAGGAAAGAGAAAAATGGATAAAGAAGTTGTGCTCCTTATGTACAATGCAATATCACTCAGCCATGAAATCAACGTCATAAGGCTCGTAGCAGCATGATGAGTGGATTTAGGTACGACGATTCTACGTGAAATAAGTCACACAGAAAAAGACACTTATCATAAGATATCACATATAGAGGGAATGTAAAAACCGCTACACTTGAACTGAATTACAAAACAGAAGAGAGTCACACGTTTAGAAAACACACTATGGCTGCTTAACGGGAAAGGTGAGGTGGGGTGATGCATAAAACAAGGGTTTCAAAATAGCTCAGATACCGTTCCATAACCCCAATATGTAATAGACAAGACCTACTCCTTGCTCAGTGAACGGGTCTCAACATCCCCTATTCACCGCCCAAGAATATATCTGACTAGTAAGAATCTTAAAACCGATGTGTTGATATCTCTCTGTAAGGGAGTCAAGTGGGTGTAAAGCGGCATAAACACAGCAGTGAAAAGCAGCTAAACCCCATTATAAAAATCAATTACTTTTAAAAACCCGTGAAGCAAAGACAGTGAAAGAGAGAGAAATTCTTACAAAATTCGTTCAGGGGCTGTGATGCCACCTGGATTGACCATATCTAGACCCACAGCTGATTGAGACATAAGGGTGGAGACTCTTGGGGCTGAGAGGTTTGGTGAGGTTGGGTGAGCAAACACAGACCCTTGAAAGTAATACTGCGTGGTACCCATCCCATGGGTCCCAAATCTCCAGGTTCAAGGGCACCTTCCTACATCGAAAACATGCATGAGAAACCCAGAAGATGGTACACCGTGTGATCGGGAAAGGTTTCTAAAACGCACCTCATTTCTCATCTCCTTGTGCTCGGGTTCGCCATTCCAGCCGCTTTCCTAGCAATCTCCCTCCTTGGAGAATCAGCACCTTTAACCTCCTGTTCCGTACAGGTTGCAATTTGTCCTGAGGAGGAACGGGAAGAGGGGGAACCAATGAGAGACTAGCTCTAGGTCTTGGGACAGGCACAGGTCACTCTATTTTCCCATCAGGAAGAAGAATTAACCACAGGCTCAGCCTGCCGCCCGGAAGGAGAAAAGGGCCTGAAGCAATCCTGCGCTTTTGCGGCCAGCACCCAATTAAGCGAGTTGAAAAATGGAGCTCAGGGGCACTGCAATTCTCAAACCTGCAGAGTTATAAATGATAACTCTCGTCCACAAATATACTGAGGGAAGGCAACGAAGAGGATTTGAAAGCAAGGCAGAATTGCAGGAAACAGATTTCAGGAGGGAGATTCGAATCGCCTTTAAAGCACAGGAAAAGCGGCAAAACCTCGACAATGATGCCCTTGGCCAAAAAGGGCGTATGCGTTATTTCCTGAATATATTCAGGAAAAAACGCATACGCCCTTTTTGGCCAACCAAGCAACCTGGAAAGGCAAATCAGCGCTACAAAGAAGTCTCGCTTCCCATCGGTCAAAAGGGCCATGCTGAATAAAGTGTCAAAACCAGAAATGCAGGACAGGCCATGGAGAAACGGGAGCCTTGCTACGCTGATGGGCGGGATGTAAATTGCCAACAGCCACTCTGGAGAGGTGTACGGTGTGTCTTGAAACATCTAAAAAACTCAGTTTAGAGGGCATAGGGCACTTCCACTCATGGGCGTATAAATTGGGAAAACTAAAAATCAGCAAGACACAGGCACCCCAAAGTTTAGGGCTGCTCTGTTGACAAGAACCTCCACTTCGTTACACCTTAAATATCCCAGGAAAGAGAAAAATGGATAAAGAAGTTGTGCTCCTTATGTACAATGCAATATCACTCAGCCATGAAATCAACGTCATAAGGCTCGTAGCAGCATGATGAGTGGATTTAGGTACGACGATTCTACGTGAAATAAGTCACACAGAAAAAGACAGTTATCATAAGATATCACATATAGAGGGAATGTAAAAACCGCTACACTTGAACTGAATTACAAAACAGAAGAGAGTCACACGTTTAGAAAACACACTAAGGCTGCTTAACGGGAAAGGTGAGGTGGGGTGATGCATAAAACAAGGGTTTCAAATTAGCTCAAATACCGTTCCATAAACCCAATATGTAATAGACAAGACCTACTCCTTGCTCAGTGAACGGGACTCAACACCCCCTATTCACCGCACAAGAATATATCTGACTAGTAAGAATCTTAAAACCTATGTGTTGATATCTCTCTGTAAGTGAGGCAAGTGGGTGTAAAGCGGCATACACACAGCTCTGAGAAGCAGCTACACCCCATTATAAAAATCAATTACTTTTAAAAACCCGTGAAGCAAAGACAGTGAAAGAGAGAGAAATTCTTACAAAATACGTTCAGGGGCTGTGATGCCACCTGGGTTGACCATATCTAGACCCACAGCTGTTTGAGACATAAGGGTGGACACTCCTGGGGCTGAGAGGTTTGGCGAGGTTGGGTGAGCAAACGCAGACCCTTTAAAGTAATACTGCGTGGTACCCATCCCATGGGTCCCAAATCTCCAGGTTCAAGTGCACCTTCCTACATCGAAAACATGCATGAGAAACCCAGAAGATAGTACACCGTGTGATCGGGAAAGGTTTCTAAAACGCACCTCATTTCTCATCTCCTTGTGCTCGGGTTCGCCATTCCAGCCGCTTTCCTAGCAATCTCCCTCCTTGGAGAATCAGCACCTTTAACCTCCTGTTCCGTACAGGTTGCAATTTGTCCTGAGGAGGAACGGGAAGAGGGGGAACCAATGAGAGACTAGCTCTAGGTCTTGGGACAGGCACAGGTCACTCTATTTTCCCATCAGGAAGAAGAATTAACCACAGGCTCAGCCTGCCGCCCGGAAGGAGAAAAGGGCCTGAAGCAATCCTGCGCTTTTGCGGCCAGCACCCAATTAAGCGAGTTGAAAAATGGAGCTCAGGGGCACTGCAATTCACAAACCTGCAGAGTTATAAATGATAACTCTCGTCCACAAATATACTGAGGGAAGGCAACGAAGAGGATTTGAAAGCAAGGCAGAATTGCAGGAAACAGATTTCAGGAGGGAGATTCGAATCGCCTTTAAAGCACAGGAAAAGCGGCAAAACCTCGACAATGATGCCCTTGGCCAAAAAGGGCGTATGCGTTTTGTCCTGAATATATCCAGGAAAAAACGCATACGCCCTTTTTGGCCAACCAAGCAACCTGGAAAGGCAAATCAGCGCTACAAAGAAGTCTCGCTTCCCATCGGTCAAATGGGCCATGCTGAATAAAGTGTCAAAACCAGAAATGCAGGACAGTCCATGGAGAAACGGGAGCCTTGCTACGCTGATGGGCGGGATGTAAATTGCCAACAGCCACTCTGGAGAGGTGTACGGTGTGTCTTGAAACATCTAAAAAACTCAGCTTAGAGAGCATAGGGCACTTCCACTCATGGGCGTATAAATTGGGAAAACTAAAAATCAGCAAGACACAGGCACCCCAAAGTTTAGGGCTGCTCTGTTGACAAGAACCTCCACTTCGTTACACCTTAAATATCCCAGGAAAGAGAAAAATGGATAAAGAAGTTGTGGTCCTTATGTACAATGGAATATCACTCAGCCATGAAATCTACGTCATAAGGCTCGTAGCAGCATGATGAGTGGATTTAGGTACGACGATTCTACGTGAAATAAGTCACACAGGAAAAGACACTTATCATAAGATATCACTTATAGAGGGAATGTAAAAACCGCTACACTTGAACTGAATTACAAAACAGAAGAGAGTCACACGTTTAGAAAACACACTATGGCTGCTTAACGGGAAAGGTGAGTTGGGGTGATGCATAAAACCAGGGTTTTAAATTAGCTCAGATACCGTTCCATAAACCCAATATGTAATAGACAAGACCTACTCCTTGCTCAGTGAACGGGACTCAACACCCCCTATTCACCGCCCAAGAATATATCTGACTAGTAAGAATCTTAAAACCTATGCGTTGATATCTCTCTGTAAGTGAGGCAAGTGGGTGTAAAGCAGCATAAACACAGCAGTGAAAAGCAGCTAAACCCCATTATAAAAATCAATTACTTTTAAAAACCCGTGAAGCAAAGACAGTGAAAGAGAGAGAAATTCTTACAAAATTCGTTCAGGGGCTGTGATGCCACCTGGGTTGACCATATCTAGACCCACAGCTGTTTAAGACATAAGGGTGGACACTCCTGGGGCTGAGAGGTTTGGTGAGGTTGGGTGAGCAAACGCAGACCCTTTAAAGTAATACTGCGTGGTACCCATCCCATGGGTCCCAAATCTCCAGGTTCAAGTGCACCTTCCTACATCGAAAACATGCATGAGAAACCCAGAAGATAGTACACCGTGTGATCGGGAATGGTTTCTAAAACGCACCTCATTTCTCATCTCCTTGTGCTCGGGTTCGCCATTCCAGCCGCTTTTCTAGCAATCTCCCTCCTTGGAGAATCAGCACCTTTAACCTCCTGTTCCGTACAGGTTGCAATTTGTCCTGAGGAGGAACGGGAAGAGGGGGAACCAATGACAGACTAGCTCTAGGCCTTGGGACAGCCACAGGTCACGATATTTTCCCATCAGGAAGAAGAATTAACCACAGGCTCAGCCTGCCGCCCGGAAGCAGAATAGGGCCTGAAGCAATCCTGCGCTTTTGCGGCCAGCTCCCAAGAAAGCGAGTTGAAAAATGGAGCTCAGGGGCACTGCAATTCACAAACCTGCAGAGTTATAAATGATAACTCTCGTCCACAAATATATTGAGGGAAGGCAATGAAGAGGATTTGAAAGCAAGGCAGAATTGCAGGAAACAGATTTCAGGAGGGAGAATCGAATCGCGTTTAAAGCACAGGAAAAGCGGCAAAACCTCGACAATGATGCCCTTGGCCAAAAAGGGCGTATGCGTTTTTTCCTGAATATATTCAGGAAAAAACGCATACGCCCTTTTTGGCCAACCAAGCAACCTGGAAAGGCAAATCAGCGCTACAAAGAAGTCTCACTTCCCATCGGTCAAAAGGGCCATGCTGAATAAAGTGTCAAAACCAGAAATGCAGGACAGGCCATGGAGAAACGGGAGCCTTGCTACGCTGATGGGCGGGATGTAAATTGCCAACAGCCACTCTGGAGAGGTGTACGGTGTGTCTTGAAACATCTAAAAAACTCAGTTTAGAGGGCATAGGGCACTTCCACTCATGGGCGTATAAATTGGGAAAACTAAAAATCAGCAAGACACAGGCACCCCAAAGTTTAGGGCTGCTCTGTTGACAAGAACCTCCACTTCGTTACACCTTAAATATCCCAGGAAAGAGAAAAATGGATAAAGAAGTTGTGCTCCTTATGTACAATGCAATATCACTCAGCCATGAAATCAACGTCATAAGGCTCGTAGCAGCATGATGAGTGGATTTAGGTACGACGATTCTACGTGAAATAAGTCACACAGAAAAAGACAGTTATCATAAGATATCACATATAGAGGGAATGTAAAAACCGCTACACTTGAACTGAATTACAAAACAGAAGAGAGTCACACGTTTAGAAAACACACTAAGGCTGCTTAACGGGAAAGGTGAGGTGGGGTGATGCATAAAACAAGGGTTTCAAATTAGCTCAGATACCGTTCCATAAACCCAATATGTAATAGACAAGACCTACTCCTTGCTCAGTGAACGGGACTCAACACCCCCTATTCAACGCACAAGAATATATCTGACTAGTAAGAATCTTAAAACCTATGTGTTGATATCTCTCTGTAAGTGAGGCAAGTGGGTGTAAAGCGGCATACACACAGCTCTGAAAAGCAGCTACACCCCATTATAAAAATCAATTACTTTTAAAAACCCGTGAAGCAAAGACAGTGAAAGAGAGAGAAATTCTTACAAAATACGTTCAGGGGCTGTGATGCCACCTGGGTTGACCATATCTAGACCCACAGCTGTTTGAGACATAAGGGTGGACACTCCTGGGGCTGAGAGGTTTGGCGAGGTTGGGTGAGCAAACGCAGACCCTTTAAAGTAATACTGCGTGGTACCCATCCCATGGGTCCCAAATCTCCAGGTTCAAGTGCACCTTCCTACATCGAAAACATGCATGAGAAACCCAGAAGATAGTACACCGTGTGATCGGGAAAGGTTTCTAAAACGCACCTCATTTCTCATCTCCTTGTGCTCGGGTTCGCCATTCCAGCCGCTTTCCTAGCAATCTCCCTCCTTGGAGAATCAGCACCTTTAACCTCCTGTTCCGTACAGGTTGCAATTTGTCCTGAGGAGGAACGGGAAGAGGGGGAACCAATGAGAGACTAGCTCTAGGTCTTGGGACAGGCACAGGTCACTCTATTTTCCCATCAGGAAGAAGAATTAACCACAGGCTCAGCCTGCCGCCCGGAAGGAGAAAAGGGCCTGAAGCAATCCTGCGCTTTTGCGGCCAGCACCCAATTAAGCGAGTTGAAAAATGGAGCTCAGGGGCACTGCAATTCACAAACCTGCAGAGTTATAAATGATAACTCTCGTCCACAAATATACTGAGGGAAGGCAACGAAGAGGATTTGAAAGCAAGGCAGAATTGCAGGAAACAGATTTCAGGAGGGAGATTCGAATTGCCTTTAAAGCACAGGAAAAGCGGCAAAACCTCGACAATGATGCCCTTGGCCAAAAAGGGCGTATGCGTTTTTTCCTGAATATATCCAGGAAAAAACGCATACGCCCTTTTTGGCCAACCAAGCAACCTGGAAAGGCAAATCAGCGCTACAAAGAAGTCTCGCTTCCCATCGGTCAAATGGGCCATGCTGAATAAAGTGTCAAAACCAGAAATGCAGGACAGGCCATGGAGAAACGGGAGCCTTGCTACGCTGATGGGCGGGATGTAAATTGCCAACAGCCACTCTGGAGAGGTGTACGGTGTGTCTTGAAACATCTAAAAAACTCAGCTTAGAGAGCATAGGGCACTTCCACTCATGGGCGTATAAATTGGGAAAACTAAAAATCAGCAAGACACAGGCACCCCAAAGTTTAGGGCTGCTCTGTTGACAAGAACCTCCACTTCGTTACACCTTAAATATCCCAGGAAAGAGAAAAATGGATAAAGAAGTTGTGGTCCTTATGTACAATGGAATATCACTCAGCCATGAAATCTACGTCATAAGGCTCGTAGCAGCATGATGAGTGGATTTAGGTACGACGATTCTACGTGAAATAAGTCACACAGGAAAAGACACTTATCATAAGATATCACTTATAGAGGGAATGTAAAAACCGCTACACTTGAACTGAATTACAAAACAGAAGAGAGTCACACGTTTAGAAAACACACTATGGCTGCTTAACGGGAAAGGTGAGGTGGGGTGATGCATAAAACAAGGGTTTCATATTAGCTCAGATACCGTTCCATAAACCCAATATGTAATAGACAAGACCTACTCCTTGCTCAGTGAACGGGACTCAACACCCCCTATTCACCGCACAAGAATATATCTGACTAGTAAGAATCTTAAAACCTATGCGTTGATATCTCTCTGTAAGTGAGGCAAGTGGGTGTAAAGCGGCATAAACACAGCAGTGAAAAGCAGCTACACCCCATTATAAAAATCAATTACTTTTAAAAACCCGTGAAGCAAAGACAGTGAAAGAGAGAGAAATTATTACAAAATTCGTTTAGGGGCTGTGATGCCACCTGGGTTGACCATATCTAGACCCACAGCTGATTGAGACATAAGGGTGGACACTCCTGGGGCTGAGAGGTTTGGTGAGGTTGGGTGAGCAAACGCAGACCCTTTAAAGTAATACTGCGTGGTACCCATCCCATGGGTCCCAAATCTCCAGGTTCAAGTGCACCTTCCTACATCGAACACATGCATGAGAAACCCAGAAGATAGTACACCGTGTGATCGGGAATGGTTTCTAAAACGCACCTCATTTCTCATCTCCTTGTGCTCGGGTTCGCCATTCCAGCCGCTTTCCTAGCAATCTCCCTCCTTGGAGAATCAGCACCTTTAACCTCCTGTTCCGTACAGGTTGCAATTTGTCCTGAGGAGGAACGGGAAGAGGGGGAACCAATGAGAGACTAGCTCTAGGCCTTGGGACAGCCACAGGTCACTATATTTTCCCATCAGGAAGAAGAATTAACCACAGGCTCAGCCTGCCGCCCGGAAGCAGAATAGGGCCTGAAGCAATCCTGCACTTTTGCGGCCAGCTCCCAAGAAAGCGAGTTGAAAAATGGAGCTCAGGGGCACTGCAATTCACAAACCTGCAGAGTTATAAATGATAACTCACGTCCACAAATATATTGAGGGAAGGCAATGAAGAGGATTTGAAAGCAAGGCAGAATTGCAGGAAACAGATTTCAGGAGGGAGAATCGAATCGCGTTTAAAGCACAGGAAAAGCGGCAAAACCTCGACCATGATGCCCTTGGCCAAAAAGGGCGTATGCGTTTTTTCCTGAATATATCCAGGAAAAAACGCATACGCCCTTTTTGGCCAACCAAGCAACCTGGAAAGGCAAATCAGCGCTACAAAGAAGTCTCACTTCCCATCGGTCAAAAGGGCCATGCTGAATAAAGTGTCAAAACCAGAAATGCAGGACAGGCCATGGAGAAACGGGAGCCTTGCTACGCTGATGGGCGGGATGTAAATTGGCAACAGCCACTCTGGAGAGGTGTACGGTGTGTCTTGAAACATCTAAAAAAATCAGTTTAGAGGGCATAGGGCACTTCCACTCATGGGCGTATAAATTGGGAAAACTAAAAGTCAGCAACACACAGGCACCCCAAAGTTTAGGGCTGCTCTGTTGGCAAGAACCTCCACTTCGTTACACCTTAAATATCCCAGGAAAGAGAAAAATGGATAAAGAAGTTGTGGTCCTTATGTACAATGGAATATCACTCAGCCATGAAATCTACGTCATAAGGCTCGTAGCAGCATGATGAGTGGATTTAGGTACGACGATTCTACGTAAAATAAGTCACATAGAAAAAGACACTTATCATAAGATATCACTTATAGAGGGAATGTAAAAACCGCTACACTTGAACTGAATTACAAAACAGAAGAGAGTCACACGTTTAGAAAACACACTATGTCTGCTTAACGGGAAAGGTGAGGTGGGGTGATGCATAAAACCAGGGTTTCAAATTAGCTCAGATACCGTTCCATAAACCCAATATGTAATAGACAAGACCTACTCCTTGCTCAGTGAACGGGACTCAACACCCCCAATTCACCGCCCAAGAATATATCTGACTAGTAAGAATCTTAAAACCTATGTATTGAAATCTCTCTGTAAGTGAGTCAAGTGGGTGTAAAGCGGCATAAACACAGCACTGAAAAGCAGCTAAACCCCATTATAAAAATCAATTACTTTTAAAAACCCGTGAAACAAAGACAGTGAAAGAGAGAGAAATTCTTACAAAATTCGTTCAGGGGCTGTGATGCCACCTGGGTTGACCATATCTAGACCCAGAGCTGATTGAGACATAAGGGCGGACACTCTTGGGGCTGAGAGGTTCGGTGAGATTGGGTGAGGAAACGCAGACCCTTTAAAGTAATACTGCGTGGTACCCATCCCATGGGTCCCAAATCTCCAGGTTCAAGGGCATTTTCCTACATCGAAAACATGCATGACAAACCCAGAAGATGGGACACCGTGTGCTCGGGAAAGGTTTCTATAACGCACCTCATTTCTCATCTCCTTGTGCTCGGGTTGGCCATTCCAGCCGCTTTCCTAGTATTCTCCCTCCTTGGAGAATCAGCACCTTTAACCTCCTGTTCCGTACAGGTTGCAATTTGTCCTGAGGATGACCGGGAAGAGGGGGAACCAATGACAGACTAGCTCTAGGTCTTGGGACAGGCACAGGTCACTCTATTTTCCCATCAGGAAGAAGAATTAACCACAGGCTCAGCCTGCCACCTGGAAGCAGAATAGGTCCTGAAGCAATCCTGCGCTTTTGCGGCAAGCTCCCAAGAAAGCGAGTTGAAAAATGGAGCTCAGGGGCACTGCAATTCACAAACCTGCAGAGTTATAAATGATAACTCTCGTCCACAAATATATTGAGGGAAGGCAACGAAGAGGATTTAAAAGCAAGGCAGAATTGCAGGAAACAGATTTCAGGAGGGAGATTCGAATGGCCTTTAAAGCACAGGAAAACGGCAAAACCTCGACAATGATGCCCTTGGCCAAAAAGGGCGTATGCGTTTTTTCCTGAATATATTCAGGAAAAAACGCATACGCCCTTTTTGGCCAACTAAGCAACCTAGAAAGGCAAATCAGCGCTACAAAGAAGTCTCACTTCCCATCGGTCAAAAGGACCATGCTGAATAAATTGTCACAACCAGTAATGCAGGACAGGCCATGGAGAAACGGGAGACTTGCTACGCTGATGGGCGGGATGTAAATTGCCAACAGCCACTCTGGAGAAGTGTACGGTGTTTCTTGAAACATCTAAGAAACTCAGCTTAGAGAGCATAGGGCACTTCCACTCATGGGCGTATAAATTGGGAAAACTAAAAATCAGCAAGACACAGGCACCCCAAAGTTTAGGGCAGCTCTGTTGGCAAGAACCTCCACTTCGTTACACCTTAAATATCCCAGGAAAGAGAAAAATGGATAAAGAAGTTTTGGTCCTTATGTACAATGGAATATCACTCAGCCATGAAATCTACGTCATAAGGCTCGTAGCAGCATGATGAGTGGATTTAGGTACGACGATTCTACGTGAAATAAGTCACACAGAAAAAGACACTTATCATAAGATATCACTTATAGAGGGAATGTAAAAACCGCTACACTTGAACTGAAATACAAAACAGAAGAGAGTCACACGTTTAGAAAACGCACTATGGCTGCTTAACGGGAAAAGTGAGGTGGGGTGATGCATAAAACCAGGGTTTCAAATTAGCTCAGATACCGTTCCATAAACCCAATATGTAATAGACAAGACCTACTCCTTGCTCAGTGAACGGGACTCAACACCCCCTATTCACCGCCCAAGAATATATCTGACTAGTAAGAATCTTAAAACTTATGTGTTGATATCTCTCTGTAAGTGACTCAAGTGGGTGTAAAGCGGCATAAACACAGCACTGAAAAGCAGCTAAACCCCATTATAAAAATCAATTACTTTTAAAAACCCGTGAAACAAAGACAGTGAAAGAGAGAGAAATTCTTAGAAAATTCGTTCAGGGGCTGTGATGCCACCTGGATTGACCATATCTAGACCCACAGCTGATTGAGACATAAGGGTGGACCCCTTTGAGGGCTGAGAGGTTTGGTGAGGTTGGGTGAGCAAACGCAGACCCTTGAAAGTAATACTGCGTGGTACCCATCCCATGGGTCCCAAATCTCCAGGTTCAAGGGCATCTTCCTACATCGAAAACATGCATGAGAAACCCAGTAGATGGTACACCGTGTGATCGGGAAAGGCTTCTAAAACGCACCTCATTTCTCATCTCCTTGTGCTCGGGTTCGCCATTCCAGCCGCTTTCCTCGCAATCTCCCTCCTTGGAGAATCAGCACCTTTAACCTCCTGTTCTGTACACGTTGCAATTTGTCCTGAGGAGGAACGGGAAGAGGGGGAACCAATGAGAGACTAGCTCTAGGTCTTGGGACAGGCACAGGTCACTCTATTTTCCCTTCAGAAAGAAGAATGAACCACAGGCTCAGCCTGCCGCCCCTAAGGAGAATAGGGCCTGAAGCAATCCTGCGCTTTTGCGGCCAGCTCCCAAGAAAGCGAGTTGAAAAATGGAGCTCAGGGGCACTGCAATTCACAAACCTGCAGAGTTATAAATGATAACTCTCGTCCACAAATATACTGAGGGAAGGCAACGAAGAGGATTTGAAAGCAAGGCAGAATTGCAGGAAACAGGTTTCAGGAGGAGGATTCGAATCGCCTTTAAAGCACAGGAAAAGCGGCAAAACCTCGACAATGATGCCCTTGGCCAAAAAGGGCGTATGCGTTTTTTCCTGAATATATTCAGGAAAAAACGCATACGCCCTTTTTGGCCAACCAAGCAACCTGGAAAGGCAAATCAGCGCTACAAAGAAGTCTCGCTTCCCATCGGTCAAAAGGGCCATGCTGAATAAAGTGTCAAAACCAGCAATGCAGGACAGGCCATGGAGAAACGGGAGCCTTGTTACGCTGATGGGCGGGATGTAAATTGCCAACAGCCACTCTGGAGAGGTGTACGGTGTGTCTTGAAACATCTAAAAAACTCAGCTTAGAGAGCATAGGGCACTTCCACTCATGGGCGTATAAATTGGGAAAACTAAAAATCAGCAAGACACAGGCACCCCAAAGTTTAGGGCTGCTCTGTTGACAAGAACCTCCACTTCGTCACACCTTAAATATCCCAAGAAAGAGAAAAACGGATAAAGAAGTTGTGGTCCTTATGTACAATGGAATATCACTCAGCCATGAAATCTACGTCATACGGCTCGTAGCAGCATGATGAGTGGATTTAGGTACGACGATTCTACGTGAAATAAGTCACACAGAAAAAGACACTTATCATAAGATATCACTTACAGAGGGAATGTAAAAACCGCTACACTTGAACTGAATTACAAAACAGAAGAGAGTCACACGTTTAGAAAACACACTATGGCTGCTTAACGGGAAAGGTGAGGTGGGGTGATGCATAAAACAAGGGTTTCAAATTAGCTCAGATACCGTTCCATAAACCCAATATGTAATAGACAAGACCTACTCCTTGCTCAGTGAACGGGACTCAACACCCCCTATTCACCGCCCAAGAATATATCGGCCTAGTAAGAATCTTAAAACCTATGTGTTGATATCTCTCTGTACGTGACTCAAGTGGGTGTAAAGCGGCATAAACACAGCTCTGAAAAGCAGCTACACCCCATTATAAAAATCAATTACTTTTAAAAACCCGTGAAGCAAAGATAGTGAAAGAGAGAGAAATTCTTACAAAATTCGTTCAGGGGCTGTGATGCCACCTGGGTTGACCATATCTAGACCCACAGCTGATTGAGACATAAGGGTGGACACTCCTGGGGCTGAGAGGATTGGTGAGGTTGGGTGAGCAAACGCAGACCCTTTAAAGTAATACTGCGTGGTACCCATCCCATGGGTCCCAAATCTCCAGGTTCAAGGGCACCTTCCGACATCGAAAACATGCATGAGAAACCCAGAAGATAGTACACCGTGTGATCGGGAAAGGTTTCTAAAACGCACCTCATTTCTCATCTCCTTGTGCTCGGGTTCGCCATTCCAGCCGCTTTCCTAGCAATCTCCCTCCTTGGAGAATCAGCACCTTTAACCTCCTGTTCCGTACAGGTTGCAATTTGTCCTGAGGAGGAACGGGAAGAGGGGGAACCAATGAGAGACTAGCTCTAGGTCTTGGGACAGGCACAGCTCACTCTATTTTCCCATCAGGAAGAAGAATTAACCACAGGCTCAGCCTGCCGCCCGGAAGCAGAATAGGGCCTGAAGCAATCCTGCGCTTTTGCGGCCAGCTCCCAAGAAAGCGAGTTGAAAAATGGAGCTCAGGGGCACTACAATTCACAAAACTGCAGAGTTATAAATGATAACTCTCGTCCACAAATATACTGAGGGAAGGCAACGAAGAGGATTTGAAAGCAAGGCAGAATTGCAGGAAACAGATTTCAGGAGGGAGATTCGAATCGCCTTTAAAGCACAGGAAAAGCGGCAAAACCTCGACAATGATGCCCTTGGCCAAAAAGGGCCTATGCGTTTTTTCCTGAATATATTCAGGAAAAAACGCATAGGCCCTTTTTGGCCAACCAAGCAACCTGGAAAGGCAAATCAGCGCTACAAAGAAGTCTCGCTTCCCATCGGTCAAAAGGGCCATGCTGAATAAAGTGTCAAAACCAGAAATGCAGGACAGGCCATGGAGAAACGGGAGCCTTGCTACGCTGATGGGCGGGATGTAAATTGCCAACAGCCACTCTGGAGAGGTGTACGGTGTGTCTTGCAACGTCTAAAAAACTCAGCTTAGAGAGCATAGGGCACTTCCACTCATGGGCGTATAAATTGGGAAAACTAAAAATCAGCAAGACACAGGCACCCCAAAGTTTAGGGCTGCTCTGTTGACAAGAACCTCCACTTCGTTACACCTTAAATATCCCAGGAAAGAGAAAAATGGATAAAGAAGTTGTGGTCCTTATGTACAATGCAATATCACTCAGCCATGAAATCAACGTCATAAGGCTCGTAGCAGCATGATGAGTGGATTTAGGTACGACGATTGTACGTGAAATAAGTCACACAGAAAAAGACACTTATCATAAGATATCACTTATAGACGGAATGTAAAAACCGCTACACTTGAACTGAATTACAAAACAGAAGAGAGTCACACGTTTAGAAAACACACTATGGCTGCTTAACGGGAAAGGTGAGGTGGGGTGATGCATAAAACAAGGGTTTCAAATTAGCTCAGATACCGTTCCATAACCCCTATATGTAATAGACAAGACCTACTCCTTGCTCAGTGAACGGGTCTCAATATCCCCTATTCACCGCCCAAGAATATATCTGACTAGTAAGAATCTTAAAACCGATGTGTTGATATCTCTCTGTAAGGGAGTCAAGTGGGTGTAAAGCGGCATAAACACAGCAGTGAAAAGCAGCTAAACCCCATTATAAAAATCAATTACTTTTAAAAACCCGTGAAGCAAAGACAGTGAAAGAGAGAGAAATTCTTACAAAATTCGTTCAGGGGCTGTGATGCCACCTGGATTGACCATATCTAGGCCCACAGCTGATTGAGACATAAGGGTGGAGACTCTTGGGGCTGAGAGGTTTGGTGAGGTTGGGTGAGCAAACACAGACCCTTGAAAGTAATACTGCGTGGTACCCATCCCATGGGTCCCAAATCTCCAGGTTCAAGGGCACCTTCCTACATCGAAAACATGCATGAGAAACCCAGAAGATGGTACACCGTGTGATCGGAAATGGTTTCTAAAATGCACCTCATTTCTCATCTCCTTGTGCTCGGGTTCGCCATTCCAGCCGCTTTCCTAGCAATCTCCCTCCTTGGAGAATCAGCACCTTTAACCTCCTGTTCCGTACAGGTTGCAATTTGTCCTGAGGAGGAACGGGAAGAGGGGGAACCAATGAGAGACTAGCTCTAGGCCTTGGGACAGGCACAGGTCACTCTATTTTCCCATCAGGAAGAAGAATTAACCACAGGCTCAGCCTGCCGCCCGGAAGGAGAAAAGGGCCTGAAGCAATCCTGCGCTTTTGCGGCCAGCACCCAATTAAGCGAGTTGAAAAATGGAGCTCAGGGGCACTGCAATTCACAAACCTGCAGAGTTATAAATGATAACTCTCGTCCACAAATATACTGAGGGAAGGCAACGAAGAGGATTTGAAAGCAAGGCAGAATTGCAGGAAACAGATTTCAGGAGGGAGATTCGAATCGCCTTTAAAGCACAGGAAAAGCGGCAAAACCTCGACAATGATTCCCTTGGCCAAAAAGAGCGTATGCGTTTTTTCCTGAATATATCCAGGAAAAAACGCATACGCCCTTTTTGGCCAACCAAGCAACCTGGAAAGGCAAATCAGTGCTACAAAGAAGTCTCGCTTCCCATCGGTCAAATGGGCCATGCTGAATAAAGTGTCAAAACCAGAAATGCAGGACAGGCCATGGAGAAACGGGAGCCTTGCTACGCTGATGGGTGGGATGTAAATTGCCAACAGCCACTCTGGAGAGGTGTACGGTGTGTCTTGAAACATCTAAAAAACTCAGCTTAGAGAGAATAGGGCACTTCCACTCATGGGCGTATAAATTGGGAAAACTAAAAATCAGCAAGACACAGGCACCCCAAAGTTTAGGGCTGCTCTGTTGACAAGAACCTCCACTTCGTTACACCTTAAATATCCCAGGAAAGAGAAAAATGGATAAAGAAGTTGTGGTCCTTATGTACAATGGAATATCACTCAGCCATGAAATCTACGTCATAAGGCTCGTAGCAGCATGATGAGTGGATTTAGGTACGACGATTCTACGTGAAATAAGTCACACAGGAAAAGACACTTATCATAAGATATCACTTATAGAGGGAATGTAAAAACCGCTACACTTGAACTGAATTACAAAACAGAAGAGAGTCACACGTTTAGAAAACACACTATGGCTGCTTAACGGGAAAGGTGAGGTGGGGTGATGCATAAAACAAGGGTTTCATATTAGCTCAGATACCGTTCCATAAACCCAATATGTAATAGACAAGACCTACTCCTTGCTCAGTGAACGGGACTCAACACCCCCTATTCACCGCACAAGAATATATCTGACTAGTAAGAATCTTAAAACCTATGTGTTGATATCTCTCTGTAAGTGAGGCAAGTGGGTGTAAAGCGGCATAAACACAGCAGTGAAAAGCAGCTACACCCCATTATAAAAATCAATTAGTTTTAAAAACCCGTGAAGCAAAGACAGTGAAAGAGAGAGAAATTCTTACAAAATTCGTTCAGGGGCTGTGATGCCACCTGGGTTGACCATATCTAGACCCACAGCTGATTGAGACATAAGGGTGGACACTCCTGGGGCTGAGAGGTTTGGTGAGGTTGGGTGAGCAAACGCAGACCCTTTAAAGTAATACTGCGTGGTACCCATCCCATGGGTCCCAAATCTCCAGGTTCAAGTGCACCTTCCTACATCGAAAACATGCATGAGAAACCCAGAAGATAGTACACCGTGTGATCGGGAATGGTTTCTAAAACGCACCTCATTTCTCATCTCCTTGTGCTCGGGTTCGCCATTCCAGCCGCTTTCCTAGCAATCTCCCTCCTTGGAGAATCAGCACCTTTAACCTCCTGTTCCGTACAGGTTGCAATTTGTCCTGAGGAGGAACGGGAAGAGGGGGAACCAATGAGAGACTAGCTCTAGGCCTTGGGACAGCCACAGGTCACTATATTTTCCCATCAGGAAGAAGAATTAACCACAGGCTCAGCCTGCCGCCCGGAAGCAGAATAGGGCCTGAAGCAATCCTGCACTTTTGCGGCCAGCTCCCAAGAAAGCGAGTTGAAAAATGGAGCTCAGGGGCACTGCAATTCACAAACCTGCAGAGTTATAAATGATAACTCACGTCCACAAATATATTGAGGGAAGGCAATGAAGAGGATTTGAAAGCAAGGCAGAATTGCAGGAAACAGATTTCAGGAGGGAGAATCGAATTGCGTTTAAAGCACAGGAAAAGCGGCAAAACCTCGACAATGATGCCCTTGGCCAAAAAGGGCGTATGCGTTTTTTCCTGAATATATCCAGGAAAAAACGCATACGCCCTTTTTGGCCAACCAAGCAACCTGGAAAGGCAAATCAGCGCTACAAAGAAGTCTCACTTCCCATCGGTCAAAAGGGCCATGCTGAATAAAGTGTCAAAACCAGAAATGCAGGACAGGCCATGGAGAAACGGGAGCCTTGCTACGCTGATGGGCGGGATGTAAATTGGCAACAGCCACTCTGGAGAGGTGTACGGTGTGTCTTGAAACATCTAAAAAAAATCAGTTTAGAGGGCATAGGGCACTTCCACTCATGGGCGTATAAATTGGGAAAACTAAAAGTCAGCAACACACAGGCACCCCAAAGTTTAGGGCTGCTATGTTGGCAAGAACCTCCACTTCGTTACACCTTAAATATCCCAGGAAAGAGAAAAATGGATAAAGAAGTTGTGGTCCTTATGTACAATGGAATATCACTCAGCCATGAAATCTACGTCATAAGGCTCGTAGCAGCATGATGAGTGGATTTAGGTACGACGATTCTACGTAAAATAAGTCACATAGAAAAAGACACTTATCATAAGATATCACTTATAGAGGGAATGTAAAAACCGCTACACTTGAACTGAATTACAAAACAGAAGAGAGTCACACGTTTAGAAAACACACTATGTCTGCTTAACGGGAAAGGTGAGGTGGGGTGATGCATAAAACCAGGGTTTCAAATTAGCTCAGATACCGTTCCATAAACCCAATATGTAATAGACAAGACCTACTCCTTGCTCAGTGAACGGGACTCAACACCCCCAATTCACCGCCCAAGAATATATCGGCCTAGTAAGAATCTTAAAACCTATGTGTTGATATCTCTCTGTAAGTGACTCAAGTGGGTGTAAAGCGGCATAAACACAGCTCTGAAAAGCAGCTACACCCCATTATAAAAATCAATTACTTTTAAAAACCCGTGAAGCAAAGACAGTGAAAGAGAGAGAAATTCTTACAAAATTCGTTCAGGGGCTGTGATGCCACCTGGGTTGACCATATCTAGACCCACAGCTGATTGAGACATAAGGGTGGACACTCCTGGGGCTGAGAGGATTGGTGAGGTTGGGTGAGCAAACGCAGACCCTTTAAAGTAATACTGCGTGGTACCCATCCCATGGGTCCCAAATCTCCAGGTTCAAGGGCACCTTCCGACATCGAAAACATGCATGAGAAACCCAGAAGATAGTACACCGTGATATCGGGAAAGGTTTCTAAAACGCACCTCATTTCTCATCTCCTTGTGCTCGGGTTCGCCATTCCAGCCGCTTTCCTAGCAATCTCCCTCCTTGGAGAATCAGCACCTTTAACCTCCTGTTCCGTACAGGTTGCAATTTGTCCTGAGGAGGAACGGGAAGAGGGGGAACCAATGAGAGACTAGCTCTAGGTCTTGGGACAGGCACAGGCCACTCTATTTTCCCATCAGGAAGAAGAATTAACCACAGGCTCAGCCTGCCGCCCGGAAGCAGAATAGGGCCTGAAGCAATCCTGCGCTTTTGCGGCCAGCTCCCAAGAAAGCGAGTTGAAAAATGGAGCTCAGGGGCACTGCAATTCACAAAACTGCAGAGTTATAAATGATAACTCTCGTCCACAAATATACTGAGGGAAGGCAACGAAGAGGATTTGAAAGCAAGGCAGAATTGCAGGAAACAGATTTCAGGAGGGAGATTCGAATCGCCTTTAAAGCACAGGAAAAGCGGCAAAACCTCGACAATGATGCCCTTGGCCAAAAAGGGCCTATGCGTTTTTTCCTGAATATATTCAGGAAAAAACGCATAGGCCCTTTTTGGCCAACCAAGCAACCTGGAAAGGCAAATCAGCGCTACAAAGAAGTCTCGCTTCCCATCGGTCAAAAGGGCCATGCTGAATAAAGTGTCAAAACCAGAAATGCAGGACAGGCCATGGAGAAACGGGAGCCTTGCTACGCTGATGGGCGGGATGTAAATTGCCAACAGCCACTCTGGAGAGGTGTACGGTGTGTCTTGAAACGTCTAAAAAACTCAGCTTAGAGAGCATAGGGCACTTCCACTCATGGGCGTATAAATTGGGAAAACTAAAAATCAGCAAGACACAGGCACCCCAAAGTTTAGGGCTGCTCTGTTGACAAGAACCTCCACTTCGTTACACCTTAAATATCCCAGGAAAGAGAAAAATGGATAAAGAAGTTGTGGTCCTTATGTACAATGCAATATCACTCAGCCATGAAATCAACGTCATAAGGCTCGTAGCAGCATGATGAGTGGATTTAGGTACGACGATTGTACGTGAAATAAGTCACACAGAAAAAGACACTTATCATAAGATATCACTTATAGACGGAATGTAAAAACCGCTACACTTGAACTGAATTACAAAACAGAAGAGAGTCACACGTTTAGAAAACACACTATGGCTGCTTAACGGGAAAGGTGAGGTGGGGTGATGCATAAAACAAGGGTTTCAAATTAGCTCAGATACCGTTCCATAACCCCAATATGTAATAGACAAGACCTACTCCTTGCTCAGTGAACGGGTCTCAACATCCCCTATTCACCGCCCAAGAATATATCTGACTAGTAAGAATCTTAAAACCGATGTGTTGATATCTCTCTGTAAGGGAGTCAAGTGGGTGTAAAGCGGCATAAACACAGCAGTGAAAAGCAGCTAAACCCCATTATAAAAATCAATTACTTTTAAAAACCCGTGAAGCAAAGACAGTGAAAGAGAGAGAAATTCTTACAAAATTCGTTCAGGGGCTGTGATGCCACCTGGATTGACCATATCTAGGCCCACAGCTGATTGAGACATAAGGGTGGAGACTCTTGGGGCTGAGAGGTTTGGTGAGGTTGGGTGAGCAAACACAGACCCTTGAAAGTAATACTGCGTGGTACCCATCCCATGGGTCCCAAATCTCCAGGTTCAAGGGCACCTTCCTACATCGAAAACATGCATGAGAAACCCAGAAGATGGTACACCGTGTGATCGGGAAAGGTTTCTAAAACGCACCTCATTTCTCATCTCCTTGTGCTCGGGTTCGCCATTCCAGCCGCTTTCCTAGCAATCTCCCTCCTTGGAGAATCAGCACCTTTAACCTCCTGTTCCGTACAGGTTGCAATTTGTCCTGAGGAGGAACGGGAAGAGGGGGAACCAATGAGAGACTAGCTCTAGGTCTTGGGACAGGCACAGGTCACTCTATTTTCCCATCAGGAAGAAGAATTAACCACAGGCTCAGCCTGCCGCCCGGAAGCAGAATAGGGCCTGAAGCAATCCTGCGCTTTTGCGGCAAGCTCCCAAGAAAGCAAGTTGTAAAATGGAGCTCAGGGGCACTGCAATTCACAAACCTGCAGAGTTATAAATGATAACTCTCGTCCACAAATATATTGAGGGAAGGCAACGAAGAGGATTTGAAAGCAAGGCAGAATTGCAGGAAACAGATTTCAGGAGGGAGAATCGAATCGCGTTTAAAGCACAGGAAAAGCGGCAAAACCTCGACAATGATGCCCTTGGCCAAAAAGGGCGTATGCGTATTTTCCTGAATATATTCAGGAAAAAACGCATACGCCCTTTTTGGCCAACCAAGCAACCTGGAAAGGCAAATCAGCGCTACAAAGAAGTCTCACTTCCCATCGGTCAAAAGGGCCATGCTGAATAAAGTGTCAAAACCAGAAATGCAGGAGAGGCCATGGAGAAACGGGAGCCTTGCTACGCTGATGGGCGGGATGTAAATTGCCAACAGCCACTCTGGAGAGGTGTACGGTGTGTCTTGAAACATCTAAAAAACTCAGTTTAGAGGGCATAGGGCACTTCCACTCATGGGCGTATAAATTGGGAAAACTAAAAATCAGCAAGACACAGGCACCCCAAAGTTTAGGGCTGCTCTGTTGACAAGAACCTCCACTTCGTTACACCTTAAATATCCCAGGGAAGAGAAAAATGGATAAAGAAGTTGTGGTCCTTATGTACAATGGAATATCACTCAGCCATGAAATCTACGGCATAAGGCTCCTAGCAGCATGATGAGTGGATTTAGGTACGACGATTCTACGTGAAATAAGTCACACAGAAAAAGACACTTATCATAAGATATCACGTATAGAGGGAATGTAAAAACCGCTACACTTGAACTGAATTACAAAACAGAAGAGAGTCACACGTTTAGAAAACACACTAAGGCTGCTTAACGGGAAAGGTGAGGTGGGGTGATGCATAAAACCAGGGTTTCAAATTAGCTCAGATACCGTTCCATAAACCCAATATGTAATAGACAAGACCTACTCCTTGCTCAGTGAACGGGACTCAACACCCCCAATTCACCGCCCAAGAATATATCTGACTAGTAAGAATCTTAAAACCTATGTATTGAAATCTCTCTGTAAGTGAGTCAAGTGGGTGTAAAGCGGCATAAACACAGCACTGAAAAGCAGCTAAACCCCGTTATAAAAATCAATTACTTTTAAAAACCCGTGAAACAAAGACAGTGAAAGAGAGAGAAATTCTTACAAAATTCGTTCAGGGGCTGTGATGCCACCTGGGTTGACCATATCTAGACCCAGAGCTGATTGAGACATAAGGGCGGACACTCTTGGGGCTGAGAGGTTCGGTGAGATTGGGTGAGGAAACGCAGACCCTTTAAAGTAATACTGCGTGGTACCCATCCCATGGGTCCCAAATCTCCAGGTTCAAGGGCATTTTCCTACATCGAAAACATGCATGACAAACCCAGAAGATGGGACACCGTGTGCTCGGGAAAGGTTTCTATAACGCACCTCATTTCTCATCTCCTTGTGCTCGGGTTGGCCATTCCAGCCGCTTTCCTAGAATTGTCCCTCCTTGGAGAATCAGCACCTTTAACCTCCTGTTCCGTACAGGTTGCAATTTGTCCTGAGGATGACCGGGAAGAGGGGGAAACAATGACAGACTAGCTCTAGGTCTTGGGACAGGCACAGGTCACTCTATTTTCCCATCAGGAAGAAGAATTAACCACAGGCTCAGCCTGCCACCTGGAAGCAGAATAGGTCCTGAAGCAATCCTGCGCTTTTGCGGCAAGCTCCCAAGAAAGCGAGTTGAAAAATGGAGCTCAGGGGCACTGCAATTCACAAACCTGCAGAGTTATAAATGATAACTCTCGTCCACAAATATATTGAGGGAAGGCAACGAAGAGGATTTAAAAGCAAGGCAGAATTGCAGGAAACAGATTTCAGGAGGGAGATTCGAATCGCCTTTAAAGCACAGGAAAACGGCAAAACCTCGACAATGATGCCCTTGGCCAAAAAGGGCGTATGCGTTTTTTCCTGAATATATTCAGGAAAAAACGCATACGCCCTTTTTGGCCAACCAAGCAACCTAGAAAGGCAAATCAGCGCTACAAAGAAGTCTCACTTCCCATCGGTCAAAAGGACCATGCTGAATAAAGTGTCAGAACCAGTAATGCAGGACAGGCCATGGAGAAACGGGAGCCTTGCTACGCTGATGGGCGGGATGTAAATTGCCAACAGCCACTCTGGAGAAGTGTACGGTGTTTCTTGAAACATCTAAGAAACTCAGCTTAGAGAGCATAGGGCACTTCCACTCATGGGCGTATAAATTGGGAAAACTAAAAATCAGCAAGACACAGGCACCCCAAAGTTTAGGGCAGCTCTGTTGGCAAGAACCTCCACTTCGTTACACCTTAAATATCCCAGGAAAGAGAAAAATGGATAAAGAAGTTGTGGTCCTTATGTACAATGGAATATCACTCAGCCATGAAATCTACGTCATAAGGCTCGTAGCAGCATGATGAGTGGATTTAGGTACGACGATTCTACGTGAAATAAGTCACACAGGAAAAGACACTTATCATAAGATATCACTTATAGAGGGAATGTAAAAACCGCTACACTTGAACTGAATTACAAAACAGAAGAGAGTCACACGTTTAGAAAACACACTATGGCTGCTTAACGGGAAAGGTGAGGTGGGGTGATGCATAAAACAAGGGTTTCATATTAGCTCAGATACCGTTCCATAAACCCAATATGTAATAGACAAGACCTACTCCTTGCTCAGTGAACGGGACTCAACACCCCCTATTCACCGCACAAGAATATATCTGACTAGTAAGAATCTTAAAACCTATGTGTTGATATCTCTCTGTAAGTGAGGCAAGTGGGTGTAAAGCGGCATACACACAGCTCTGAAAAGCAGCTACACCCCATTATAAAAATCAATTACTTTTAAAAACCCGTGAAGCAAAGACAGTGAAAGAGAGAGAAATTCTTACAAAATTCGTTCAGGGGCTGTGATGCCACCTGGGTTGACCATATCTAGACCCACAGCTGATTGAGACATAAGGGTGGACACTCCTGGGGCTGAGAGGATTGGTGAGGTTGGGTGAGCAAACGCAGACCCTTTAAAGTAATACTGCGTGGTACCCATCCCATGGGTCCCAAATCTCCAGGTTCAAGGGCACCTTCCGACATCGAAAACATGCATGAGAAACCCAGAAGATAGTACACCGTGTGATCGGGAAAGGTTTCTAAAACGCACCTCATTTCTCATCTCCTTGTGCTCGGGTTCGCCATTCCAGCCGCTTTCCTAGCAATCTCCCTCCTTGGAGAATCAGCACCTTTAACCTCCTGTTCCGTACAGGTTGCAATTTGTCCTGAGGAGGAACGGGAAGAGGGGGAACCAATGAGAGACTAGCTCTAGGCCTTGGGACAGCCACAGGTCACTATATTTTCCCATCAGGAAGAAGAATTAACCACAGGCTCAGCCTGCCGCCCGGAAGCAGAATAGGGCCTGAAGCAATCCTGCACTTTTGCGGCCAGCTCCCAAGAAAGCGAGTTGAAAAATGGAGCTCAGGGGCACTGCAATTCACAAACCTGCAGAGTTATAAATGATAACTCACGTCCACAAATATATTGAGGGAAGGCAATGAAGAGGATTTGAAAGCAAGGCAGAATTGCAGGAAACAGATTTCAGGAGGGAGAATCGAATTGCGTTTAAAGCACAGGAAAAGCGGCAAAACCTCGACAATGATGCCCTTGGCCAAAAAGGGCGTATGCGTTTTTTCCTGAATATATCCAGGAAAAAACGCATACGCCCTTTTTGGCCAACCAAGCAACCTGGAAAGGCAAATCAGCGCTACAAAGAAGTCTCACTTCCCATCGGTCAAAAGGGCCATGCTGAATAAAGTGTCAAAACCAGAAATGCAGGACAGGCCATGGAGAAACGGGAGCCTTGCTACGCTGATGGGCGGGATGTAAATTGGCAACAGCCACTCTGGAGAGGTGTACGGTGTGTCTTGAAACATCTAAAAAAATCAGTTTAGAGGGCATAGGGCACTTCCACTCATGGGCGTATAAATTGGGAAAACTAAAAGTCAGCAACACACAGGCACCCCAAAGTTTAGGGCTGCTATGTTGGCAAGAACCTCCACTTCGTTACACCTTAAATATCCCAGGAAAGAGAAAAATGGATAAAGAAGTTGTGGTCCTTATGTACAATGGAATATCACTCAGCCATGAAATCTACGTCATAAGGCTCGTAGCAGCATGATGAGTGGATTTAGGTACGACGATTCTACGTAAAATAAGTCACATAGAAAAAGACACTTATCATAAGATATCACTTATAGAGGGAATGTAAAAACCGCTACACTTGAACTGAATTACAAAACAGAAGAGAGTCACACGTTTAGAAAACACACTATGTCTGCTTAACGGGAAAGGTGAGGTGGGGTGATGCATAAAACCAGGGTTTCAAATTAGCTCAGATACCGTTCCATAAACCCAATATGTAATAGACAAGACCTACTCCTTGCTCAGTGAACGGGACTCAACACCCCCAATTCACCGCCCAAGAATATATCGGCCTAGTAAGAATCTTAAAACCTATGTGTTGATATCTCTCTGTAAGTGACTCAAGTGGGTGTAAAGCGGCATAAACACAGCTCTGAAAAGCAGCTACACCCCATTATAAAAATCAATTACTTTTAAAAACCCGTGAAGCAAAGACAGTGAAAGAGAGAGAAATTCTTACAAAATTCGTTCAGGGGCTGTGATGCCACCTGGGTTGACCATATCTAGACCCACAGCTGATTGAGACATAAGGGTGGACACTCCTGGGGCTGAGAGGATTGGTGAGGTTGGGTGAGCAAACGCAGACCCTTTAAAGTAATACTGCGTGGTACCCATCCCATGGGTCCCAAATCTCCAGGTTCAAGGGCACCTTCCGACATCGAAAACATGCATGAGAAACCCAGAAGATAGTACACCGTGTGATCGGGAAAGGTTTCTAAAACGCACCTCATTTCTCATCTCCTTGTGCTCGGGTTCGCCATTCCAGCCGCTTTCCTAGCAATCTCCCTCCTTGGAGAATCAGCACCTTTAACCTCCTGTTCCGTACAGGTTGCAATTTGTCCTGAGGAGGAACGGGAAGAGGGGGAACCAATGAGAGACTAGCTCTAGGTCTTGGGACAGGCACAGGCCACTCTATTTTCCCATCAGGAAGAAGAATTAACCACAGGCTCAGCCTGCCGCCCGGAAGCAGAATAGGGCCTGAAGCAATCCTGCGCTTTTGCGGCCAGCTCCCAAGAAAGCGAGTTGAAAAATGGAGCTCAGGGGCACTGCAATTCACAAAACTGCAGAGTTATAAATGATAACTCTCGTCCACAAATATACTGAGGGAAGGCAACGAAGAGGATTTGAAAGCAAGGCAGAATTGCAGGAAACAGATTTCAGGAGGGAGATTCGAATCGCCTTTAAAGCACAGGAAAAGCGGCAAAACCTCGACAATGATGCCCTTGGCCAAAAAGGGCCTATGCGTTTTTTCCTGAATATATTCAGGAAAAAACGCATAGGCCCTTTTTGGCCAACCAAGCAACCTGGAAAGGCAAATCAGCGCTACAAAGAAGTCTCGCTTCCCATCGGTCAAAAGGGCCATGCTGAATAAAGTGTCAAAACCAGAAATGCAGGACAGGCCATGGAGAAACGGGAGCCTTGCTACGCTGATGGGCGGGATGTAAATTGCCAACAGCCACTCTGGAGAGGTGTACGGTGTGTCTTGAAACGTCTAAAAAACTCAGCTTAGAGAGCATAGGGCACTTCCACTCATGGGCGTATAAATTGGGAAAACTAAAAATCAGCAAGACACAGGCACCCCAAAGTTTAGGGCTGCTCTGTTGACAAGAACCTCCACTTCGTTACACCTTAAATATCCCAGGAAAGAGAAAAATGGATAAAGAAGTTGTGGTCCTTATGTACAATGCAATATCACTCAGCCATGAAATCAACGTCATAAGGCTCGTAGCAGCATGATGAGTGGATTTAGGTACGACGATTGTACGTGAAATAAGTCACACAGAAAAAGACACTTATCATAAGATATCACTTATAGACGGAATGTAAAAACCGCTACACTTGAACTGAATTACAAAACAGAAGAGAGTCACACGTTTAGAAAACACACTATGGCTGCTTAACGGGAAAGGTGAGGTGGGGTGATGCATAAAACAAGGGTTTCAAATTAGCTCAGATACCGTTCCATAACCCCAATATGTAATAGACAAGACCTACTCCTTGCTCAGTGAACGGGTCTCAACATCCCCTATTCACCGCCCAAGAATATATCTGACTAGTAAGAATCTTAAAACCGATGTGTTGATATCTCTCTGTAAGGGAGTCAAGTGGGTGTAAAGCGGCATAAACACAGCAGTGAAAAGCAGCTAAACCCCATTATAAAAATCAATTACTTTTAAAAACCCGTGAAGCAAAGACAGTGAAAGAGAGAGAAATTCTTACAAAATTCGTTCAGGGGCTGTGATGCCACCTGGATTGACCATATCTAGGCCCACAGCTGATTGAGACATAAGGGTGGAGACTCTTGGGGCTGAGAGGTTTGGTGAGGTTGGGTGAGCAAACACAGACCCTTGAAAGTAATACTGCGTGGTACCCATCCTATGGGTCCCAAATCTCCAGGTTCAAGGGCACCTTCCTACATCGAAAACATGCATGAGAAACCCAGAAGATGGTACACCGTGTGATCGGAAATGGTTTCTAAAATGCACCTCATTTCTCATCTCCTTGTGCTCGGGTTCGCCATTCCAGCCGCTTTCCTAGCAATCTCCCTCCTTGGAGAATCAGCACCTTTAACCTCCTGTTCCGTACAGGTTGCAATTTGTCCTGAGGAGGAACGGGAAGAGGGGGAACCAATGAGAGACTAGCTCTAGGCCTTGGGACAGCCACAGGTCACTATATTTTCCCATCAGGAAGAAGAATTAACCACAGGCTCAGCCTGCCGCCCGGAAGGAGAAAAGGGCCTGAAGCAATCCTGCGCTTTTGCGGCCAGCACCCAATTAAGCGAGTTGAAAAATGGAGCTCAGGGGCACTGCAATTCACAAACCTGCAGAGTTATAAATGATAACTCACGTCCACAAATATATTGAGGGAAGGCAATGAAGAGGATTTGAAAGCAAGGCAGAATTGCAGGAAACAGATTTCAGGAGGGAGAATCGAATCGCGTTTAAAGCACAGGAAAAGCGGCAAAACCTCGACAATGATGCCCTTGGCCAAAAAGGGCGTATGCGTTTTTTCCTGAATATATCCAGGAAAAAACGCATACGCCCTTTTTGGCCAACCAAGCAACCTGGAAAGGCAAATCAGCGCTACAAAGAAGTCTCACTTCCCATCGGTCAAAAGGGCCATGCTGAATAAAGTGTCAAAACCAGAAATGCAGGACAGGCCATGGAGAAACGGGAGCCTTGCTACGCTGATGGGCGGGATGTAAATTGGCAACAGCCACTCTGGAGAGGTGTACGGTGTGTCTTGAAACATCTAAAAAAATCAGTTTAGAGGGCATAGGGCACTTCCACTCATGGGCGTATAAATTGGGAAAACTAAAAGTCAGCAACACACAGGCACCCCAAAGTTTAGGGCTGCTCTGTTGGCAAGAACCTCCACTTCGTTACACCTTAAATATCCCAGGAAAGAGAAAAATGGATAAAGAAGTTGTGGTCCTTATGTACAATGGAATATCACTCAGCCATGAAATCTACGTCATAAGGCTCGTAGCAGCATGATGAGTGGATTTAGGTACGACGATTCTACGTAAAATAAGTCACATAGAAAAAGACACTTATCATAAGATATCACTTATAGAGGGAATGTAAAAACCGCTACACTTGAACTGAATTACAAAACAGAAGAGAGTCACACGTTTAGAAAACACACTATGTCTGCTTAACGGGAAAGGTGAGGTGGGGTGATGCATAAAACCAGGGTTTCAAATTAGCTCAGATACCGTTCCATAAACCCAATATGTAATAGACAAGACCTACTCCTTGCTCAGTGAACGGGACTCAACACCCCCAATTCACCGCCCAAGAATATATCTGACTAGTAAGAATCTTAAAACCTATGTATTGAAATCTCTCTGTAAGTGAGTCAAGTGGGTGTAAAGCGGCATAAACACAGCACTGAAAAGCAGCTAAACCCCATTATAAAAATCAATTACTTTTAAAAACCCGTGAAACAAAGACAGTGAAAGAGAGAGAAATTCTTACAAAATTCGTTCAGGGGCTGTGATGCCACCTGGGTTGACCATATCTAGACCCAGAGCTGATTGAGACATAAGGGCGGACACTCTTGGGGCTGAGAGGTTCGGTGAGATTGGGTGAGGAAACGCAGACCCTTTAAAGTAATACTGCGTGGTACCCATCCCATGGGTCCCAAATCTCCAGGTTCAAGGGCATTTTCCTACATCGAAAACATGCATGACAAACCCAGAAGATGGGACACCGTGTGCTCGGGAAAGGTTTCTATAACGCACCTCATTTCTCATCTCCTTGTGCTCGGGTTGGCCATTCCAGCCGCTTTCCTAGAATTCTCCCTCCTTGGAGAATCAGCACCTTTAACCTCCTGTTCCGTACAGGTTGCAATTTGTCCTGAGGATGACCGGGAAGAGGGGGAACCAATGACAGACTAGCTCTAGGTCTTGGGACAGGCACAGGTCACTCTATTTTCCCATCAGGAAGAAGAATTAACCACAGGCTCAGCCTGCCACCTGGAAGCAGAATAGGTCCTGAAGCAATCCTGCGCTTTTGCGGCAAGCTCCCAAGAAAGCGAGTTGAAAAATGGAGCTCAGGGGCACTGCAATTCACAAACCTGCAGAGTTATAAATGATAACTCTCGTCCACAAATATATTGAGGGAAGGCAACGAAGAGGATTTAAAAGCAAGGCAGAATTGCAGGAAACAGATTTCAGGAGGGAGATTCGAATCGCCTTTAAAGCACAGGAAAACGGCAAAACCTCGACAATGATGCCCTTGGCCAAAAAGGGCGTATGCGTTTTTTCCTGAATATATTCAGGAAAAAACGCATACGCCCTTTTTGGCCAACCAAGCAACCTAGAAAGGCAAATCAGCGCTACAAAGAAGTCTCACTTCCCATCGGTCAAAAGGACCATGCTGAATAAAGTGTCAGAACCAGTAATGCAGGACAGGCCATGGAGAAACGGGAGCCTTGCTACGCTGATGGGCGGGATGTAAATTGCCAACAGCCACTCTGGAGAAGTGTACGGTGTTTCTTGAAACATCTAAGAAACTCAGCTTAGAGAGCATAGGGCACTTCCACTCATGGGCGTATAAATTGGGAAAACTAAAAATCAGCAAGACACAGGCACCCCAAAGTTTAGGGCAGCTCTGTTGGCAAGAACCTCCACTTCGTTACACCTTAAATATCCCAGGAAAGAGAAAAATGGATAAAGAAGTTGTGGTCCTTATGTACAATGGAATATCACTCAGCCATGAAATCTACGTCATAAGGCTCGTAGCAGCATGATGAGTGGATTTAGGTACGACGATTCTACGTGAAATAAGTCACACAGGAAAAGACACTTATCATAAGATATCACTTATAGAGGGAATGTAAAAACCGCTACACTTGAACTGAATTACAAAACAGAAGAGAGTCACACGTTTAGAAAACACACTATGGCTGCTTAACGGGAAAGGTGAGGTGGGGTGATGCATAAAACAAGGGTTTCATATTAGCTCAGATACCGTTCCATAAACCCAATATGTAATAGACAAGACCTACTCCTTGCTCAGTGAACGGGACTCAACACCCCCTATTCACCGCACAAGAATATATCTGACTAGTAAGAATCTTAAAACCTATGTGTTGATATCTCTCTGTAAGTGAGGCAAGTGGGTGTAAAGCGGCATACACACAGCTCTGAAAAGCAGCTACACCCCATTATAAAAATCAATTACTTTTAAAAACCCGTGAAGCAAAGACAGTGAAAGAGAGAGAAATTCTTACAAAATTCGTTCAGGGGCTGTGATGCCACCTGGGTTGACCATATCTAGACCCACAGCTGATTGAGACATAAGGGTGGACACTCCTGGGGCTGAGAGGATTGGTGAGGTTGGGTGAGCAAACGCAGACCCTTTAAAGTAATACTGCGTGGTACCCATCCCATGGGTCCCAAATCTCCAGGTTCAAGGGCACCTTCCGACATCGAAAACATGCATGAGAAACCCAGAAGATAGTACACCGTGTGATCGGGAAAGGTTTCTAAAACGCACCTCATTTCTCATCTCCTTGTGCTCGGGTTCGCCATTCCAGCCGCTTTCCTAGCAATCTCCCTCCTTGGAGAATCAGCACCTTTAACCTCCTGTTCCGTACAGGTTGCAATTTGTCCTGAGGAGGAACGGGAAGAGGGGGAACCAATGAGAGACTAGCTCTAGGTCTTGGGACAGGCACAGGCCACTCTATTTTCCCATCAGGAAGAAGAATTAACCACAGGCTCAGCCTGCCGCCCGGAAGGAGAATAGGGCCTGAAGCAATCCTGCGCTTTTGCGGCCAGCCCCCAAGAAAGCGAGTTGAAAAATGGAGCTCAGGGGCACTGCAATTCACAAACCTGCAGAGTTATAAATGATAACTCTCGTCCACAAATATACTGAGGGAAGGCAACGAAGAGGATTTGAAAGCAAGGCAGAATTGCAGGAAACAGATTTCAGGAGGGAGATTCGAATCGCCTTTAAAGCACAGGAAAAGCGGCAAAACCTCGACAATGATGCCCTTGGCCAAAAAGGGCGTATGCGTTTTTTCCTGAATATATTCAAGAAAAACCGCATACGCCCTTTTTGGCCAACCAAGCAACCTGGAAAGGCAAATCAGCGCTACAAAGAAGTCTCGCTTCCCATCGGTCAAAAGGGCCATGCTGAATAAAGTGTCAAAACCAGAAATGCAGGACAGGCCATGGAGAAACGGGAGCCTTGGTACGCTGATGGGCGGGATGTAAATTGCCAACAGCCACTCTGGAGAGGTGTACGGTGTGTCTTGAAACGTCTAAAAAACTCAGCTTAGAGAGCATAGGGCACTTCCACTCATGGGCGTATAAATTGGGAAAACTAAAAATCAGCAAGACACAGGCACCCCAAAGTTTAGGGCTGCTCTGTTGACAAGAACCTCCACTTCGTTACACCTTAAATATCCCAGGAAAGAGAAAAATGGATAAAGAAGTTGTGCTCCTTATGTACAATGCAATATCACTCAGCCATGAAATCAACGTCATAAGGCTCGTAGCAGCATGATGAGTGGATTTAGGTACGACAATTCTACGTGAAATAAGTCACACAGGAAAAGACACTTATCATAAGATATCACTTATAGAGGGAATGTAAAAACCGCTACACTTGAACTGAATTACAAAACAGAAGAGAGTCACACGTTTAGAAAACACACTAAGGCTGCTTAACGGGAAAGGTGAGGTGGGGTGATGCATAAAACAAGGGTTTCAAAATAGCTCAGATACCGTTCCATAACCCCAATATGTAATAGACAAGACCTACTCCTTGCTCAGTGAACGGGTCTCAACATCCCCTATTCACCGCACAAGAATATATCTGACTAGTAAGAATCTTAAAACCGATGTGTTGATATCTCTCTGTAAGGGAGTCAAGTGGGTGTAAAGCGGCATAAACACAGCAGTGAAAAGCAGCTAAACCCCATTATAAAAATCAATTACTTTTAAAAACCCGTGAAGCAAAGACAGTGAAAGAGAGAGAAATTCTTACAAAATTCGTTCAGGGGCTGTGATGCCACCTGGGTTGACCATATCTAGACCCACAGCTGATTGAGACATAAGGGTGGACACTCCTGGGGCTGAGAGGATTGGTGAGGTTGGGTGAGCAAACGCAGACCCTTTAAAGTAATACTGCGTGGTACCCATCCCATGGGTCCCAAATCTCCAGGTTCAAGGGCACCTTCCGACATCGAAAACATGCATGAGAAACCCAGAAGATAGTACACCGTGTGATCGGGAAAGGTTTCTAAAACGCACCTCATTTCTCATCTCCTTGTGCTCGGGTTCGCCATTCCAGCCGCTTTCCTAGCAATCTCCCTCCTTGGAGAATCAGCACCTTTAACCTCCTGTTCCGTACAGGTTGCAATTTGTCCTGAGGAGGAACGGGAAGAGGGGGAACCAATGAGAGACTAGCTCTAGGTCTTGGGACAGGCACAGGCCACTCTATTTTCCCATCAGGAAGAAGAATTAACCACAGGCTCAGCCTGCCGCCCGGAAGGAGAATAGGGCCTGAAGCAATCCTGCGCTTTTGCGGCCAGCTCCCAAGAAAGCGAGTTGAAAAATGGAGCTCAGGGGCACTGCAATTCACAAACCTGCAGAGTTATAAATGATAACTCTCGTCCACAAATATACTGAGGGAAGGCAACGAAGAGGATTTGAAAGCAAGGCAGAATTGCAGGAAACAGATTTCAGGAGGGAGATTCGAATCGCCTTTAAAGCACAGGAAAACGGCAAAACCTCGACAATGATGCCCTTGGCCAAAAAGGGCGTATGCGTTTTTTCCTGAATATATTCAGGAAAAAACGCATACGCCCTTTTTGGCCAACCAAGCAACCTGGAAAGGCAAATCAGCGCTACAAAGAAGTCTCGCTTCCCATCGGTCAAAAGGGTCATGCTGAATAAAGTGTCAAAACCAGAAATGCAGGACAGGCCATGGAGAAACGGGAGCCTTGCTACGCTGATGGGCGGGATGTAAATTGCCAACAGCCACTCTGGAGAGGTGTACAGTGTGTCTTGAAACGTCTAAAAAACTCAGCTTAGAGAGCATAGGGCACTTCCACTCATGGGCGTATAAATTGGGAAAACTAAAAATCAGCAAGACACAGGCACCCCAAAGTTTAGGGCTGCTCTGTTGACAAGAACCTCCACTTCGTTACACCTTAAATATCCCAGGAAAGAGAAAAATGGATAAAGAAGTTGTGCTGCTTATGTACAATGCAATATCACTCAGCCATGAAATCAACGTCATAAGGCTCGTAGCAGCATGATGAGTGGATTTAGGTACGACGATTCTACGTGAAATAAGTCACACAGAAAAAGACACTTATCATAAGATATCACATATAGAGGGAATGTAAAAACCGCTACACTTGAACTGAATTACAAAACAGAAGAGAGTCACACGTTTAGAAAACACACTATGGCTGCTTAACGGGAAAGGTGAGGTGGGGTGATGCATAAAACAAGGGTTTCAAAATAGCTCAGATACCGTTCCATAACCCCAATATGTAATAGACAAGACCTACTCCTTGCTCAGTGAACGGGTCTCAACATCCCCTATTCACCGCCCAAGAATATATCTGACTAGTAAGAATCTTAAAACCGATGTGTTGATATCTCTCTGTAAGGGAGTCAAGTGGGTGTAAAGCGGCATAAACACAGCAGTGAAAAGCAGCTAAACCCCATTATAAAAATCAATTACTTTTAAAAACCCGTGAAGCAAAGACAGTGAAAGAGAGAGAAATTCTTACAAAATTCGTTCAGGGGCTGTGATGCCACCTGGATTGACCATATCTAGGCCCACAGCTGATTGAGACATAAGGGTGGAGACTCTTGGGGCTGAGAGGTTTGGTGAGGTTGGGTGAGCAAACACAGACCCTTGAAAGTAATACTGCGTGGTACCCATCCCATGGGTCCCAAATCTCCAGGTTCAAGGGCACCTTCCTACATCGAAAACATGCATGAGAAACCCAGAAGATGGTACACCGTGTGATCGGGAAAGGTTTCTAAAACGCACCTCATTTCTCATCTCCTTGTGCTCGGGTTCGCCATTCCAGCCGCTTTCCTAGCAATCTCCCTCCTTGGAGAATCAGCACCTTTAACCTCCTGTTCCGTACAGGTTGCAATTTGTCCTGAGGAGGAACGGGAAGAGGGGGAACCAATGAGAGACTAGCTCTAGGTCTTGGGACAGGCACAGGTCACTCTATTTTCCCATCAGGAAGAAGAATTAACCACAGGCTCAGCCTGCCGCCCGGAAGCAGAATAGGGCCTGAAGCAATCCTGCGCTTTTGCGGCAAGCTCCCAAGAAAGCAAGTTGTAAAATGGAGCTCAGGGGCACTGCAATTCACAAACCTGCAGAGTTATAAATGATAACTCTCGTCCACAAATATATTGAGGGAAGGCAACGAAGAGGATTTGAAAGCAAGGCAGAATTGCAGGAAACAGATTTCAGGAGGGAGAATCGAATCGCGTTTAAAGCACAGGAAAAGCGGCAAAACCTCGACAATGATGCCCTTGGCCAAAAAGGGCGTATGCGTATTTTCCTGAATATATTCAGGAAAAAACGCATACGCCCTTTTTGGCCAACCAAGCAACCTGGAAAGGCAAATCAGCGCTACAAAGAAGTCTCACTTCCCATCGGTCAAAAGGGCCATGCTGAATAAAGTGTCAAAACCAGAAATGCAGGAGAGGCCATGGAGAAACGGGAGCCTTGCTACGCTGATGGGCGGGATGTAAATTGCCAACAGCCACTCTGGAGAGGTGTACGGTGTGTCTTGAAACATCTAAAAAACTCAGTTTAGAGGGCATAGGGCACTTCCACTCATGGGCGTATAAATTGGGAAAACTAAAAATCAGCAAGACACAGGCACCCCAAAGTTTAGGGCTGCTCTGTTGACAAGAACCTCCACTTCGTTACACCTTAAATATCCCAGGGAAGAGAAAAATGGATAAAGAAGTTGTGGTCCTTATGTACAATGGAATATCACTCAGCCATGAAATCTACGGCATAAGGCTCCTAGCAGCATGATGAGTGGATTTAGGTACGACGATTCTACGTGAAATAAGTCACACAGAAAAAGACACTTATCATAAGATATCACGTATAGAGGGAATGTAAAAACCGCTACACTTGAACTGAATTACAAAACAGAAGAGAGTCACACGTTTAGAAAACACACTAAGGCTGCTTAACGGGAAAGGTGAGGTGGGGTGATGCATAAAACCAGGGTTTCAAATTAGCTCAGATACCGTTCCATAAACCCAATATGTAATAGACAAGACCTACTCCTTGCTCAGTGAACGGGACTCAACACCCCCAATTCACCGCCCAAGAATATATCTGACTAGTAAGAATCTTAAAACCTATGTATTGAAATCTCTCTGTAAGTGAGTCAAGTGGGTGTAAAGCGGCATAAACACAGCACTGAAAAGCAGCTAAACCCCGTTATAAAAATCAATTACTTTTAAAAACCCGTGAAACAAAGACAGTGAAAGAGAGAGAAATTCTTACAAAATTCGTTCAGGGGCTGTGATGCCACCTGGGTTGACCATATCTAGACCCAGAGCTGATTGAGACATAAGGGCGGACACTCTTGGGGCTGAGAGGTTCGGTGAGATTGGGTGAGGAAACGCAGACCCTTTAAAGTAATACTGCGTGGTACCCATCCCATGGGTCCCAAATCTCCAGGTTCAAGGGCATTTTCCTACATCGAAAACATGCATGACAAACCCAGAAGATGGGACACCGTGTGCTCGGGAAAGGTTTCTATAACGCACCTCATTTCTCATCTCCTTGTGCTCGGGTTGGCCATTCCAGCCGCTTTCCTAGAATTCTCCCTCCTTGGAGAATCAGCACCTTTAACCTCCTGTTCCGTACAGGTTGCAATTTGTCCTGAGGATGACCGGGAAGAGGGGGAACCAATGACAGACTAGCTCTAGGTCTTGGGACAGGCACAGGTCACTCTATTTTCCCATCAGGAAGAAGAATTAACCACAGGCTCAGCCTGCCACCTGGAAGCAGAATAGGTCCTGAAGCAATCCTGCGCTTTTGCGGCAAGCTCCCAAGAAAGCGAGTTGAAAAATGGAGCTCAGGGGCACTGCAATTCACAAACCTGCAGAGTTATAAATGATAACTCTCGTCCACAAATATATTGAGGGAAGGCAACGAAGAGGATTTAAAAGCAAGGCAGAATTGCAGGAAACAGATTTCAGGAGGGAGATTCGAATCGCCTTTAAAGCACAGGAAAACGGCAAAACCTCGACAATGATGCCCTTGGCCAAAAAGGGCGTATGCATTTTTTCCTGAATATATTCAGGAAAAAACGCATACGCCCTTTTTGGCCAACCAAGCAACCTAGAAAGGCAAATCAGCGCTACAAAGAAGTCTCACTTCCCATCGGTCAAAAGGACCATGCTGAATAAAGTGTCAGAACCAGTAATGCAGGACAGGCCATGGAGAAACGGGAGCCTTGCTACGCTGATGGGCGGGATGTAAATTGCCAACAGCCACTCTGGAGAAGTGTACGGTGTTTCTTGAAACATCTAAGAAACTCAGCTTAGAGAGCATAGGGCACTTCCACTCATGGGCGTATAAATTGGGAAAACTAAAAATCAGCAAGACACAGGCACCCCAAAGTTTAGGGCAGCTCTGTTGGCAAGAACCTCCACTTCGTTACACCTTAAATATCCCAGGAAAGAGAAAAATGGATAAAGAAGTTGTGGTCCTTATGTACAATGGAATATCACTCAGCCATGAAATCTACGTCATAAGGCTCGTAGCAGCATGATGAGTGGATTTAGGTACGACGATTCTACGTGAAATAAGTCACACAGGAAAAGACACTTATCATAAGATATCACTTATAGAGGGAATGTAAAAACCGCTACACTTGAACTGAATTACAAAACAGAAGAGAGTCACACGTTTAGAAAACACACTATGGCTGCTTAACGGGAAAGGTGAGGTGGGGTGATGCATAAAACAAGGGTTTCATATTAGCTCAGATACCGTTCCATAAACCCAATATGTAATAGACAAGACCTACTCCTTGCTCAGTGAACGGGACTCAACACCCCCTATTCACCGCACAAGAATATATCTGACTAGTAAGAATCTTAAAACCTATGTGTTGATATCTCTCTGTAAGTGAGGCAAGTGGGTGTAAAGCGGCATACACACAGCTCTGAAAAGCAGCTACACCCCATTATAAAAATCAATTACTTTTAAAAACCCGTGAAGCAAAGACAGTGAAAGAGAGAGAAATTCTTACAAAATTCGTTCAGGGGCTGTGATGCCACCTGGGTTGACCATATCTAGACCCACAGCTGATTGAGACATAAGGGTGGACACTCCTGGGGCTGAGAGGATTGGTGAGGTTGGGTGAGCAAACGCAGACCCTTTAAAGTAATACTGCGTGGTACCCATCCCATGGGTCCCAAATCTCCAGGTTCAAGGGCACCTTCCGACATCGAAAACATGCATGAGAAACCCAGAAGATAGTACACCGTGTGATCGGGAAAGGTTTCTAAAACGCACCTCATTTCTCATCTCCTTGTGCTCGGGTTCGCCATTCCAGCCGCTTTCCTAGCAATCTCCCTCCTTGGAGAATCAGCACCTTTAACCTCCTGTTCCGTACAGGTTGCAATTTGTCCTGAGGAGGAACGGGAAGAGGGGGAACCAATGAGAGACTAGCTCTAGGTCTTGGGACAGGCACAGGCCACTCTATTTTCCCATCAGGAAGAAGAATTAACCACAGGCTCAGCCTGCCGCCCGGAAGGAGAATAGGGCCTGAAGCAATCCTGCGCTTTTGCGGCCAGCTCCCAAGAAAGCGAGTTGAAAAATGGAGCTCAGGGGCACTGCAATTCACAAACCTGCAGAGTTATAAATGATAACTCTCGTCCACAAATATACTGAGGGAAGGCAACGAAGAGGATTTGAAAGCAAGGCAGAATTGCAGGAAACAGATTTCAGGAGGGAGATTCGAATCGCCTTTAAAGCACAGGAAAAGCGGCAAAACCTCGACAATGATGCCCTTGGCCAAAAAGGGCGTATGCGTTTTTTCCTGAATATATTCAAGAAAAAACGCATACGCCCTTTTTGGCCAACCAAGCAACCTGGAAAGGCAAATCAGCGCTACAAAGAAGTCTCGCTTCCCATCGGTCAAAAGGGCCATGCTGAATAAAGTGTCAAAACCAGAAATGCAGGACAGGCCATGGAGAAACGGGAGCCTTGGTACGCTGATGGGCGGGATGTAAATTGCCAACAGCCACTCTGGAGAGGTGTACGGTGTGTCTTGAAACGTCTAAAAAACTCAGCTTAGAGAGCATAGGGCACTTCCACTCATGGGCGTATAAATTGGGAAAACTAAAAATCAGCAAGACACAGGCACCCCAAAGTTTAGGGCTGCTCTGTTGACAAGAACCTCCACTTCGTTACACCTTAAATATCCCAGGAAAGAGAAAAATGGATAAAGAAGTTGTGCTCCTTATGTACAATGCAATATCACTCAGCCATGAAATCAACGTCATAAGGCTCGTAGCAGCATGATGAGTGGATTTAGGTACGACAATTCTACGTGAAATAAGTCACACAGGAAAAGACACTTATCATAAGATATCACTTATAGAGGGAATGTAAAAACCGCTACACTTGAACTGAATTACAAAACAGAAGAGAGTCACACGTTTAGAAAACACACTAAGGCTGCTTAACGGGAAAGGTGAGGTGGGGTGATGCATAAAACAAGGGTTTCAAAATAGCTCAGATACCGTTCCATAACCCCAATATGTAATAGACAAGACCTACTCCTTGCTCAGTGAACGGGTCTCAACATCCCCTATTCACCGCCCAAGAATATATCTGACTAGTAAGAATCTTAAAACCGATGTGTTGATATCTCTCTGTAAGGGAGTCAAGTGGGTGTAAAGCGGCATAAACACAGCAGTGAAAAGCAGCTAAACCCCATTATAAAAATCAATTACTTTTAAAAACCCGTGAAGCAAAGACAGTGAAAGAGAGAGAAATTCTTACAAAATTCGTTCAGGGGCTGTGATGCCACCTGGGTTGACCATATCTAGACCCACAGCTGATTGAGACATAAGGGTGGACACTCCTGGGGCTGAGAGGATTGGTGAGGTTGGGTGAGCAAACGCAGACCCTTTAAAGTAATACTGCGTGGTACCCATCCCATGGGTCCCAAATCTCCAGGTTCAAGGGCACCTTCCTACATCGAAAACATGCATGAGAAACCCAGAAGATGGTACACCGTGTGATCGGGAAAGGTTTCTAAAACGCACCTCATTTCTCATCTCCTTGTGCTCGGGTTCGCCATTCCAGCCGCTTTCCTAGCAATCTCCCTCCTTGGAGAATCAGCACCTTTAACCTCCTGTTCCGTACAGGTTGCAATTTGTCCTGAGGATGAACGGGAAGAGGGGGAACCAATGAGAGATTAGCTCTAGGTCTTGGGACAGGCACAGGTCACTCTATTTTCCCATCAGGAAGAAGAATTAACCACAGGCTCAGCCTGCCACCCGGAAGCAGAATAGGGCCTGAAGCAATCCTGCGCTTTTGCGGCAAGCTCCCAAGAAAGCAAGTTGTAAAATGGAGCTCAGGGGCACTGCAATTCACAAACCTGCAGAGTTATAAATGATAACTCTCGTCCACAAATATATTGAGGGAAGGCAACGAAGAGGATTTGAAAGCAAGGCAGAATTGCAGGAAACAGATTTCAGGAGGGAGAATCGAATCGCGTTTAAAGCACAGGAAAAGCGGCAAAACCTCGACAATGATGCCCTTGGCCAAAAAGGGCGTATGCGTATTTTCCTGAATATATTCAGGAAAAAACGCATACGCCCTTTTTGGCCAACCAAGCAACCTGGAAAGGCAAATCAGCGCTACAAAGAAGTCTCACTTCCCATCGGTCAAAAGGGCCATGCTGAATAAAGTGTCAAAACCAGAAATGCAGGAGAGGCCATGGAGAAACGGGAGCCTTGCTACGCTGATGGGCGGGATGTAAATTGCCAACAGCCACTCTGGAGAGGTGTACGGTGTGTCTTGAAACATCTAAAAAACTCAGTTTAGAGGGCATAGGGCACTTCCACTCATGGGCGTATAAATTGGGAAAACTAAAAATCAGCAAGACACAGGCACCCCAAAGTTTAGGGCTGCTCTGTTGACAAGAACCTCCACTTCGTTACACCTTAAATATCCCAGGGAAGAGAAAAATGGATAAAGAAGTTGTGGTCCTTATGTACAATGGAATATCACTCAGCCATGAAATCTACGGCATAAGGCTCCTAGCAGCATGATGAGTGGATTTAGGTACGACGATTCTACGTGAAATAAGTCACACAGAAAAAGACACTTATCATAAGATATCACGTATAGAGGGAATGTAAAAACCGCTACACTTGAACTGAATTACAAAACAGAAGAGAGTCACACGTTTAGAAAACACACTAAGGCTGCTTAACGGGAAAGGTGAGGTGGGGTGATGCATAAAACAAGGGTTTCAAATTAGCTCAGATACCGTTCCATAAACCCAATATGTAATAGACAAGACCTACTCCTTGCTCAGTGAACGGGACTCAACACCCCCTATTCACCCCCCAAGAATATATCTGACTAGTAAGAATCTTAAAACCTATGTGTTGATATCTCTCTGTAAGTGAGGCAAGTGGGTGTAAAGTGGCATACACACAGCTCTGAAAAGCAGCTACACCCCATTATAAAAATCAATTACTTTTAAAAACCCGTGAAGCAAAGACAGTGAAAGAGAGAGAAATTCTTACAAAATTCGTTCAGGGGCTGTGATGCCACCTGGGTTGACCATATCTAGACCCACAGCTGATTGAGACATAAGGGTGGACACTCCTGGGGCTGAGAGGATTGGTGAGGTTGGGTGAGCAAACGCAGACCCTTTAAAGTAATACTGCGTGGTACCCATCCCATGGGTCCCAAATCTCCAGGTTCAAGGGCACCTTCCGACATCGAAAACATGCATGAGAAACCCAGAAGATAGTACACCGTGTGATCGGGAAAGGTTTCTAAAACGCACCTCATTTCTCATCTCCTTGTGCTCGGGTTCGCCATTCCAGCCGCTTTCCTAGCAATCTCCCTCCTTGGAGAATCAGCACCTTTAACCTACTGTTCCGTACAGGTTGCAATTTGTCCTGAGGAGGAACGGGAAGAGGGGGAACCAATGAGAGACTAGCTCTAGGTCTTGGGACAGGCACAGGCCACTCTATTTTCCCATCAGGAAGAAGAATTAACCACAGGCTCAGCCTGCCGCCCGGAAGCAGAATAGGGCCTGAAGCAATCCTGCGCTTTTGCGGCCAGCTCCCAAGAAAGCGAGTTGAAAAATGGAGCTCAGGGGCACTGCAATTCACAAAACTGCAGAGTTATAAATGATAACTCTCGTCCACAAATATACTGAGGGAAGGCAACGAAGAGGATTTGAAAGCAAGGCAGAATTGCAGGAAACAGATTTCAGGAGGGAGATTCGAATCGCCTTTAAAGCACAGGAAATGCGGCAAAACCTCGACAATGATGCCCTTGGCCAAAAAGGGCCTATGCGTTTTTTCCTGAATATATTCAGGAAAAAACGCATAGGCCCTTTTTGGCCAACCAAGCAACCTGGAAAGGCAAATCAGCGCTACAAAGAAGTCTCGCTTCCCATCGGTCAAAAGGGCCATGCTGAATAAAGTGTCAAAACCAGAAATGCAGGACAGGCCATGGAGAAACGGGAGCCTTGCTACGCTGATGGGCGGGATGTAAATTGCCAACAGCCACTCTGGAGAGGTGTACGGTGTGTCTTGAAACGTCTAAAAAACTCAGCTTAGAGAGCATAGGGCACTTCCACTCATGGGCGTATAAATTGGGAAAACTAAAAATCAGCAAGACACAGGCACCCCAAAGTTTAGGGCTGCTCTGTTGACAAGAACCTCCACTTCGTTACACCTTAAATATCCCAGGAAAGAGAAAAATGGATAAAGAAGTTGTGGTCCTTATGTACAATGCAATATCACTCAGCCATGAAATCAACGTCATAAGGCTCGTAGCAGCATGATGAGTGGATTTAGGTACGACGATTGTACGTGAAATAAGTCACACAGAAAAAGACACTTATCATAAGATATCACTTATAGAGGGAATGTAAAAACCGCTACACTTGAACTGAATTACAAAACAGAAGAGAGTCACACGTTTAGAAAACACACTATGGCTGCTTAACGGGAAAGGTGAGGTGGGGTGATGCATAAAACAAGGGTTTCAAATTAGCTCAGATACCGTTCCATAACCCCAATATGTAATAGACAAGACCTACTCCTTGCTCAGTGAACGGGACTCAACACCCCCTATTCACCGCACAAGAATATATCTGACTAGTAAGAATCTTAAAACCTATGCGTTGATATCTCTCTGTAAGTGAGGCAAGTGGGTGTAAAGCGGCATAAACACAGCAGTGAAAAGCAGCTACACCCCATTATAAAAATCAATTACTTTTAAAAACCCGTGAAGCAAAGACAGTGAAAGAGAGAGAAATTCTTACAAAATTCGTTCAGGGGCTGTGATGCCACCTGGGTTGACCATATCTAGACCCACAGCTGATTGTGACATAAGGGTGGACACTCCTGGGGCTGAGAGGTTTGGTGAGGTTGGGTGAGCAAACGCAGACCCTTTAAAGTAATACTGCGTGGTACCCATCCCATGGGTCCCAAATCTCCAGGTTCAAGTGCACCTTCCTACATCGAACACATGCATGAGAAACCCAGAAGATAGTACACCGTGTGATCGGGAATAGTTTCTAAAACGCACCTCATTTCTCATCTCCTTGTGCTCGGGTTCGCCATTCCAGCCGCTTTCCTAGCAATCTCCCTCCTTGGAGAATCAGCACCTTTAACCTCCTGTTCCGTACAGGTTGCAATTTGTCCTGAGGAGGAACGGGAAGAGGGGGAACCAATGAGAGACTAGCTCTAGGCCTTGGGACAGCCACAGGTCACTATATTTTCCCATCAGGAAGAAGAATTAACCACAGGCTCAGCCTGCCGCCCGGAAGCAGAATAGGGCCTGAAGCAATCCTGCACTTTTGCGGCCAGCTCCCAAGAAAGCGAGTTGAAAAATGGAGCTCAGGGGCACTGCAATTCACAAACCTGCAGAGTTATAAATGATAACTCACGTCCACAAATATATTGAGGGAAGGCAATGAAGAGGATTTGAAAGCAAGGCAGAATTGCAGGAAACAGATTTCAGGAGGGAGAATCGAATCGCGTTTAAAGCACAGGAAAAGCGGCAAAACCTCGACAATGATGCCCTTGGCCAAAAAGGGCGTATGCGTTTTTTCCTGAATATATCCAGGAAAAAACGCATACGCCCTTTTTGGCCAACCAAGCAACCTGGAAAGGCAAATCAGCGCTACAAAGAAGTCTCACTTCCCATCGGTCAAAAGGGCCATGCTGAATAAAGTGTCAAAACCAGAAATGCAGGACAGGCCATGGAGAAACGGGAGCCTTGCTACGCTGATGGGCGGGATGTAAATTGGCAACAGCCACTCTGGAGAGGTGTACGGTGTGTCTTGAAACATCTAAAAAAATCAGTTTTGAGGGCATAGGGCACTTCCACTCATGGGCGTATAAATTGGGAAAAGTAAAAGTCAGCAACACACAGGCACCCCAAAGTTTAGGGCTGCTCTGTTGGCAAGAACCTCCACTTCGTTACACCTTAAATATCCCAGGAAAGAGAAAAATGGATAAAGAAGTTGTGGTCCTTATGTACAATGGAATATCACTCAGCCATGAAATCTACGTCATAAGGCTCGTAGCAGCATGATGAGTGGATTTAGGTACGACGATTCTACGTAAAATAAGTCACATAGAAAAAGACACTTATCATAAGATATCACTTATAGAGGGAATGTAAAAACCGCTACACTTGAACTGAATTACAAAACAGAAGAGAGTCACACGTTTAGAAAACACACTATGTCTGCTTAACGGGAAAGGTGAGGTGGGGTGATGCATAAAACCAGGGTTTCAAATTAGCTCAGATACCGTTCCATAAACCCAATATGTAATAGACAAGACCTACTCCTTGCTCAGTGAACGGGACTCAACACCCCCAATTCACCGCCCAAGAATATATCTGACTAGTAAGAATCTTAAAACCTATGTATTGAAATCTCTCTGTAAGTGAGTCAAGTGGGTGTAAAGCGGCATAAACACAGCACTGAAAAGCAGCTAAACCCCATTATAAAAATCAATTACTTTTAAAAACCCGTGAAACAAAGACAGTGAAAGAGAGAGAAATTCTTACAAAATTCGTTCAGGGGCTGTGATGCCACCTGGGTTGACCATATCTAGACCCAGAGCTGATTGAGACATAAGGGCGGACACTCTTGGGGCTGAGAGGTTCGGTGAGATTGGGTGAGGAAACGCAGACCCTTTAAAGTAATACTGCGTGGTACCCATCCCATGGGTCCCAAATCTCCAGGTTCAAGGGCATTTTCCTACATCGAAAACATGCATGACAAACCCAGAAGATGGGACACCGTGTGCTCGGGAAAGGTTTCTATAACGCACCTCATTTCTCATCTCCTTGTGCTCGGGTTCGCCATTCCAGCCGCTTTCCTAGTATTCTCCCTCCTTGGAGAATAAGCACCTTTAACCTCCTGTTCCGTACAGGTTGCAATTTGTCCTGAGGATGACCGGGAAGAGGGGGAACCAATGACAGACTAGCTCTAGGTCTTGGGACAGGCACAGGTCACTCTATTTTCCCATCAGGAAGAAGAATTAACCACAGGCTCAGCCTGCCACCTGGAAGAAGAATAGGTCCTGAAGCAATCCTGCGCTTTTGCGGCAAGCTCCCAAGAAAGCGAGTTGAAAAATGGAGCTCAGGGGCACTGCAATTCACAAACCTGCAGAGTTATAAATGATAACTCTCGTCCACAAATATATTGAGGGAAGGCAACGAAGAGGATTTGAAAGCAAGGCAGAATTGCAGGAAACAGATTTCAGGAGGGAGATTCGAATCGCCTTTAAAGCACAGGAAAACGGCAAAACCTCGACAATGATGCCCTTGGCCAAAAAGGGCGTATGCGTTTTTTCCTGAATATATTCAGGAAAAAACGCATACGCCCTTTTTGGCCAACCAAGCAACCTAGAAAGGCAAATCAGCGCTACAAAGAAGTCTCACTTCCCATCGGTCAAAAGGACCATGCTGAATAAAGTGTCACAACCAGTAATGCAGGACAGGCCATGGAGAAACGGGAGCCTTGCTACGCTGATGGGCGGGATGTAAATTGCCAACAGCCACTCTGGAGAAGTGTACGGTGTTTCTTGAAACATCTAAGAAACTCAGCTTAGAGAGCATAGGGCACTTCCACTCATGGGCGTATAAATTGGGAAAACTAAAAATCAGCAAGACACAGGCACCCCAAAGTTTAGGGCAGCTCTGTTGGCAAGAACCTCCATTTCGTTACACCTTAAATATCCCAGGAAAGAGAAAAATGGATAAAGAAGTTGTGGTCCTTATGTACAATGGAATATCACTCAGCCATGAAATCTACGTCATAAGGCTCGTAGCAGCATGATGAGTGGATTTAGGTACGACGATTCTACGTGAAATAAGTCACACAGAAAAAGACACTTATCATAAGATATCACTTATAGAGGGAATGTAAAAACCGCTACACTTGAACTGAAATACAAAACAGAAGAGAGTCACACGTTTAGAAAACGCACTATGGCTGCTTAACGGGAAAAGTGAGGTGGGGTGATGCATAAAACCAGGGTTTCAAATTAGCTCAGATACCGTTCCATAAACCCAATATGTAATAGACAAGACCTACTCCTTGCTCAGTGAACGGGACTCAACACCCCCTATTCACCGCCCAAGAATATATCTGACTAGTAAGAATCTTAAAACTTATGTGTTGATATCTCTCTGTAAGTGACTCAAGTGGGTGTAAAGCGGCATAAACACAGCACTGAAAAGCAGCTAAACCCCATTATAAAAATCAATTACTTTTAAAAACCCGTGAAACAAAGACAGTGAAAGAGAGAGAAATTCTTAGAAAATTCGTTCAGGGGCTGTGATGCCACCTGGATTGACCATATCTAGACCCACAGCTGATTGAGACATAAGGGTGGACCCCTTTGAGGGCTGAGAGGTTTGGTGAGGTTGGGTGAGCAAACGCAGACCCTTGAAAGTAATACTGCGTGGTACCCATCCCATGGGTCCCAAATCTCCAGGTTCAAGGGCATCTTCCTACATCGAAAACATGCATGAGAAACCCAGTAGATGGTACACCGTGTGATCGGGAAAGGCTTCTAAAACGCACCTCATTTCTCATCTCCTTGTGCTCGGGTTCGCCATTCCAGCCGCTTTCCTCGCAATCTCCCTCCTTGGAGAATCAGCACCTTTAACCTCCTGTTCTGTACACGTTGCAATTTGTCCTGAGGAGGAACGGGAAGAGGGGGAACCAATGAGAGACTAGCTCTAGGTCTTGGGACAGGCACAGGTCACTCTATTTTCCCTTCAGGAAGAAGAATGAACCACAGGCTCAGCCTGCCGCCCCTACGGAGAATAGGGCCTGAAGCAATCCTGCACATTTGCGGCCAGCTCCCAAGAAAGCGAGTTGAAAAATGGAGCTCAGGGGCACTGCAATTCACAAACCTGCAGAGTTATAAATGATAACTCTCGTCCACAAATATACTGAGGGAAGGCAACGAAGAGGATTTGAAAGCAAGGCAGAATTGCAGGAAACAGGTTTCAGGAGGAGGATTCGAATCGCCTTTAAAGCACAGGAAAAGCGGCAAAACCTCGACAATGATGCCCTTGGCCAAAAAGGGCGTATGCGTTTTTTCCTGAATATATTCAGGAAAAAACGCATACGCCCTTTTTGGCCAACCAAGCAACCTGGAAAGGCAAATCAGCGCTACAAAGAAGTCTCGCTTCCCATCGGTCCAAAGGGCCATGCTGAATAAAGTGTCAAAACCAGCAATGCAGGACAGGCCATGGAGAAACGGGAGCCTTGCTACGCTGATGGGCGTGATGTAAATTGCCAACAGCCACTCTGGAGAGGTGTACGGTGTGTCTTGAAACATCTAAAAAACTCAGCTTAGAGAGCATAGGGCACTTCCACTCATGGGCGTATAAATTGGGAAAACTAAAAATCAGCAAGACACAGGCACCCCAAAGTTTAGGGCTGCTCTGTTGACAAGAACCTCCACTTCGTCACACCTTAAATATCCCAAGAAAGAGAAAAACGGATAAAGAAGTTGTGGTCCTTATGTACAATGGAATATCACTCAGCCATGAAATCTACGTCATACGGCTCGTAGCAGCATGATGAGTGGATTTAGGTACGACGATTCTACGTGAAATAAGTCACACAGAAAAAGACACTTATCATAAGATATCACTTACAGAGGGAATGTAAAAACCGCTACACTTGAACTGAATTACAAAACAGAAGAGAGTCACACGTTTAGAAAACACACTATGGCTGCTTAACGGGAAAGGTGAGGTGGGGTGATGCATAAAACAAGGGTTTCAAATTAGCTCAGATACCGTTCCATAAACCCAATATGTAATAGACAAGACCTACTCCTTGCTCAGTGAACGGGACTCAACACCCCCTATTCACCGCCCAAGAATATATCGGCCTAGTAAGAATCTTAAAACCTATGTGTTGATATCTCTCTGTAAGTGACTCAAGTGGGTGTAAAGCGGCATAAACACAGCTCTGAAAAGCAGCTACACCCCATTATAAAAATCAATTACTTTTAAAAACCCGTGAAGCAAAGACAGTGAAAGAGAGAGAAATTCTTACAAAATTCGTTCAGGGGCTGTGATGCCACCTGGGTTGACCATATCTAGACCCACAGCTGATTGAGACATAAGGGTGGACACTCCTGGGGCTGAGAGGATTGGTGAGGTTGGGTGAGCAAACGCAGACCCTTTAAAGTAATACTGCGTGGTACCCATCCCATGGGTCCCAAATCTCCAGGTTCAAGGGCACCTTCCGACATCGAAAACATGCATGAGAAACCCAGAAGATAGTACACCGTGTGATCGGGAAAGGTTTCTAAAACGCACCTCATTTCTCATCTCCTTGTGCTCGGGTTCGCCATTCCAGCCGCTTTCCTAGCAATCTCCCTCCTTGGAGAATCAGCACCTTTAACCTCCTGTTCCGTACAGGTTGCAATTTGTCCTGAGGAGGAACGGGAAGAGGGGGAACCAATGAGAGACTAGCTCTAGGTCTTGGGACAGGCACAGGTCACTCTATTTTCCCATCAGGAAGAAGAATTAACCACAGGCTCAGCCTGCCGCCCGGAAGCAGAATAGGGCCTGAAGCAATCCTGCGCTTTTGCGGCCAGCTCCCAAGAAAGCGAGTTGAAAAATGGAGCTCAGGGGCACTGCAATTCACAAAACTGCAGAGTTATAAATGATAACTCTCGTCCACAAATATACTGAGGGAAGGCAACGAAGAGGATTTGAAAGCAAGGCAGAATTGCAGGAAACAGATTTCAGGAGGGAGATTCGAATCGCCTTTAAAGCACAGGAAAAGCGGCAAAACCTCGACAATGATGCCCTTGGCCAAAAAGGGCCTATGCGTTTTTTCCTGAATATATTCAGGAAAAAACGCATAGGCCCTTTTTGGCCAACCAAGCAACCTGGAAAGGCAAATCAGCGCTACAAAGAAGTCTCGCTTCCCATCGGTCAAAAGGGCCATGCTGAATAAAGTGTCAAAACCAGAAATGCAGGACAGGCCATGGAGAAACGGGAGCCTTGCTACGCTGATGGGCGGGATGTAAATTGCCAACAGCCACTCTGGAGAGGTGTACGGTGTGTCTTGAAACGTCTAAAAAACTCAGCTTAGAGAGCATAGGGCACTTCCACTCATGGGCGTATAAATTGGGAAAACTAAAAATCAGCAAGACACAGGCACCCCAAAGTTTAGGGCTGCTCTGTTGACAAGAACCTCCACTTCGTTACACCTTAAATATCCCAGGAAAGAGAAAAATGGATAAAGAAGTTGTGGTCCTTATGTACAATGCAATATCACTCAGCCATGAAATCAACGTCATAAGGCTCGTAGCAGCATGATGAGTGGATTTAGGTACGACGATTGTACGTGAAATAAGTCACACAGAAAAAGACACTTATCATAAGATATCACTTATAGAGGGAATGTAAAAACCGCTACACTTGAACTGAATTACAAAACAGAAGAGAGTCACACGTTTAGAAAACACACTATGGCTGCTTAACGGGAAAGGTGAGGTGGGGTGATGCATAAAACAAGGGTTTCAAATTAGCTCAGATACCGTTCCATAACCCCAATATGTAATAGACAAGACCTACTCCTTGCTCAGTGAACGGGTCTCAACATCCCCTATTCACCGCCCAAGAATATATCTGACTAGTAAGAATCTTAAAACCGATGTGTTGATATCTCTCTGTAAGGGAGTCAAGTGGGTGTAAAGCGGCATAAACACAGCAGTGAAAAGCAGCTAAACCCCATTATAAAAATCAATTACTTTTAAAAACCCGTGAAGCAAAGACAGTGAAAGAGAGAGAAATTCTTACAAAATTCGTTCAGGGGCTGTGATGCCACCTGGATTGACCATATCTAGGCCCACAGCTGATTGAGACATAAGGGTGGAGACTCTTGGGGCTGAGAGGTTTGGTGAGGTTGGGTGAGCAAACACAGACCCTTGAAAGTAATACTGCGTGGTACCCATCCCATGGGTCCCAAATCTCCAGGTTCAAGGGCACCTTCCTACATCGAAAACATGCATGAGAAACCCAGAAGATGGTACACCGTGTGATCGGAAATGGTTTCTAAAATGCACCTCATTTCTCATCTCCTTGTGCTCGGGTTCGCCATTCCAGCCGCTTTCCTAGCAATCTCCCTCCTTGGAGAATCAGCACCTTTAACCTCCTGTTCCGTACAGGTTGCAATTTGTCCTGAGGAGGAACGGGAAGAGGGGGAACCAATGAGAGACCAGCTCTAGGCCTTGGGACAGGCACAGGTCACTCTATTTTCCCATCAGGAAGAAGAATTAACCACAGGCTCAGCCTGCCGCCCGGAAGGAGAAAAGGGCCTGAAGCAATCCTGCGCTTTTGCGGCCAGCACCCAATTAAGCGAGTTGAAAAATGGAGCTCAGGGGCACTGCAATTCACAAACCTGCAGAGTTATAAATGATAACTCTCGTCCACAAATATACTGAGGGAAGGCAACGAAGAGGATTTGAAAGCAAGGCAGAATTGCAGGAAACAGATTTCAGGAGGGAGATTCGAATCGCCTTTAAAGCACAGGAAAAGCGGCAAAACCTCGACAATGATTCCCTTGGCCAAAAAGGGCGTATGCGTTTTTTCCTGAATATATCCAGGAAAAAACGCATACGCCCTTTTTGGCCAACCAAGCAACCTGGAAAGGCAAATCAGCGCTACAAAGAAGTCTCGCTTCCCATCGGTCAAATGGGCCATGCTGAATAAAGTGTCAAAACCAGAAATGCAGGACAGGCCATGGAGAAACGGGAGCCTTGCTACGCTGATGGGTGGGATGTAAATTGCCAACAGCCACTCTGGAGAGGTGTACGGTGTGTCTTGAAACATCTAAAAAACTCAGCTTAGAGAGCATAGGGCACTTCCACTCATGGGCGTATAAATTGGGAAAACTAAAAATCAGCAAGACACAGGCACCCCAAAGTTTAGGGCTGCTCTGTTGACAAGAACCTCCACTTCGTTACACCTTAAATATCCCAGGAAAGAGAAAAATGGATAAAGAAGTTGTGGTCCTTATGTACAATGGAATATCACTCAGCCATGAAATCTACGTCATAAGGCTCGTAGCAGCATGATGAGTGGATTTAGGTACGACGATTCTACGTGAAATAAGTCACACAGGAAAAGACACTTATCATAAGATATCACTTATAGAGGGAATGTAAAAACCGCTACACTTGAACTGAATTACAAAACAGAAGAGAGTCACACGTTTAGAAAACACACTATGGCTGCTTAACGGGAAAGGTGAGGTGGGGTGATGCATAAAACAAGGGTTTCATATTAGCTCAGATACCGTTCCATAAACCCAATATGTAATAGACAAGACCTACTCCTTGCTCAGTGAACGGGACTCAACACCCCCTATTCACCGCACAAGAATATATCTGACTAGTAAGAATCTTAAAACCTATGTGTTGATATCTCTCTGTAAGTGAGGCAAGTGGGTGTAAAGCGGCATAAACACAGCAGTGAAAAGCAGCTACACCCCATTATAAAAATCAATTACTTTTAAAAACCCGTGAAGCAAAGACAGTGAAAGAGAGAGAAATTCTTACAAAATTCGTTCAGGGGCTGTGATGCCACCTGGGTTGACCATATCTAGACCCACAGCTGATTGAGACATAAGGGTGGACACTCCTGGGGCTGAGAGGTTTGGTGAGGTTGGGTGAGCAAACGCAGACCCTTTAAAGTAATACTGCGTGGTACCCATCCCATGGGTCCCAAATCTCCAGGTTCAAGTGCACCTTCCTACATCGAAAACATGCATGAGAAACCCAGAAGATAGTACACCGTGTGATCGGGAATGGTTTCTAAAACGCACCTCATTTCTCATCTCCTTGTGCTCGGGTTCGCCATTCCAGCCGCTTTCCTAGCAATCTCCCTCCTTGGAGAATCAGCACCTTTAACCTCCTGTTCCGTACAGGTTGCAATTTGTCCTGAGGAGGAACGGGAAGAGGGGGAACCAATGAGAGACTAGCTCTAGGCCTTGGGACAACCACAGGTCACTATATTTTCCCATCAGGAAGAAGAATTAACCACAGGCTCAGCCTGCCGCCCGGAAGCAGAATAGGGCCTGAAGCAATCCTGCACTTTTGCGGCCAGCTCCCAAGAAAGCGAGTTGAAAAATGGAGCTCAGGGGCACTGCAATTCACAAACCTGCAGAGTTATAAATGATAACTCACGTCCACAAATATATTGAGGGAAGGCAATGAAGAGGATTTGAAAGCAAGACAGAATTGCAGGAAACAGATTTCAGGAGGGAGAATCGAATCGCGTTTAAAGCACAGGAAAAGCGGCAAAACCTCGACAATGATGCCCTTGGCCAAAAAGGGCGTATGCGTTTTTTCCTGAATATATTCAGGAAAAAACGCATACGCCCATTTTGGCCAACCAAGCAACCTGGAAAGGCAAATCAGCGCTACAAAGAAGTCTCACTTCCCATCGGTCAAAAGGGCCATGCTGAATAAAGTGTCAAAACCAGAAATGCAGGACAGGCCATGGAGAAACGGGAGCCTTGCTACGCTAATGGGCGGGATGTAAATTGCCAACAGCCACTCTGGAGAGGTGTACGGTGTGTCTTGAAACATCTAAAAAACTCAGTTTAGAGGGCATAGGGCACTTCCACTCATGGGCGTATAAATTGGGAAAACTAAAAATCAGCAAGACACAGGCACCCCAAAGTTTAGGGCTGCTCTGTTGACAAGAACCTCCACTTCGTTACACCTTAAATATCCCAGGGAAGAGAAAAATGGATAAAGAATTAGTGGTCCTTATGTACAATGGAATATCACTCAGCCATGAAATCTACGTCATAAGGCTCCTAGCAGCATGATGAGTGGATTTAGGTACGACGATTCTACGTGAAATAAGTCACACAGAAAAAGACACTTATCATAAGATATCACGTATAGAGGGAATGTAAAAACCGCTACACTTGAACTGAATTACAAAACAGAAGAGAGTCACACGTTTAGAAAACACACTAAGGCTGCTTAACGGGAAAGGTGAGGTGGGGTGATGCATAAAACAAGGGTTTCAAATTAGCTCAGATACCGTTCCATAAACCGAATATGTAATAGACAAGACCTACTCCTTGCTCAGTGAACGGGACTCAACACCCCCTATTCACCCCCCAAGAATATATCTGACTAGTAAGAATCTTAAAACCTATGTGTTGATATCTCTCTGTAAGTGAGGCAAGTGGCTGTAAAGCGGCATACACACAGCTCTGAAAAGCAGCTACACCCCATTATAAAAATCAATTACTTTTAAAAACCCGTGAAACAAAGACAGTGAAAGAGAGAGAAATTCTTACAAAATTCGTTCAGGGGCTGTGATGCCACCTGGGTTGACCATATCTAGACCCACAGCTGATTGAGACATAAGGGTGGACACTCCTGGGGCTGAGAGGATTGGTGAGGTTGGGTGAGCAAACGCAGACCCTTTAAAGTAATACTGCGTGGTACCCATCCCATGGGTCCCAAATCTCCAGGTTTCAAGGGCACATTCCGACATCGAAAACATGCATGAGAAACCCAGAAGATAGTACACCGTGTGATCGGGAAAGGTTTCTAAAACGCACCTCATTTCTCATCTCCTTGTGCTCGGGTTCGCCATTCCAGCCGCTTTCCTAGCAATCTCCCTCCTTGGAGAATCAGCACCTTTAACCTCCTGTTCCGTACAGGTTGCAATTTGTCCTGAGGAGGAACGGGAAGAGGGGGAACCAATGAGAGACTAGCTCTAGGTCTTGGGACAGGCACAGGCCACTCTATTTTCCCATCAGGAAGAAGAATTAACCACAGGCTCAGCCTGCCGCCCGGAAGCAGAATAGGGCCTGAAGCAATCCTGCGCTTTTGCGGCCAGCTCCCAAGAAAGCGAGTTGAAAAATGGAGCTCAGGGGCACTGCAATTCACAAAACTGCAGAGTTATAAATGATAACTCTCGTCCACAAATATACTGAGGGAAGGCAACGAAGAGGATTTGAAAGCAAGGCAGAATTGCAGGAAACAGATATCAGGAGGGAGATTCGAATCGCCTTTAAAGCACAGGAAAAGCGGCAAAACCTCGACAATGATGCCCTTGGCCAAAAAGGGCGTATGCGTTTTTTCCTGAATATATTCAGGAAAAAACGCATACGCCCTTTTTGGCCAACCAAGCAACCTGGAAAGGCAAATCAGCGCTACAAAGAAGTCTCGCTTCCCATCGGTCAAAAGGGCCAGGCTGAATAAAGTGTCAAAACCAGAAATGCAGGACAGGCCATGGAGAAACGGGAGCCTTGCTACGCTGATGGGCGAGATGTAAATTGCCAACAGCCACTCTGGAGAAGTGTACGGTGTGTCCTGAAACATCTAAGAAACTCAGCTTAGAGAGCATAGGGCACTTCCACTCATGGGCGTATAAATTGGGAAAACTAAAAGTCAGCAACACACAGGCACCCCAAAGTTTAGGGCTTCTCTGTTGACAAGAACCTCCACTTCGTTACACCTTAAATATCCCAGGAAAGAGAAAAATGGATAAAGAAGTTGTGGTCCTTATGTACAATGGAATATCACTCAGCCATGAAATCTACGTCATAAGGCTCGTAGCAGCATGATGAGTGGATTTAGGTACGACGATTCTACGTAAAATAAGTCACATAGAAAAAGACACTTATCATAAGATATCACTTATAGAGGGAATGTAAAAACCGCTACACTTGAACTGAATTACAAAACAGAAGAGAGTCACACGTTTAGAAAACACACTAAGGCTGCTTAACGGGAAAGGTGAGGTGGGGTGATGCATAAAACAAGGGTTTCAAATTAGCTCAGATACCGTTCCATAAACCCAATATGTAATAGACAAGACCTACTCCTTGCTCAGTGAACGGGACTCAACACCCCCTATTCACCGCCCAAGAATATATCTGACTAGTAAGAATCTTAAAACCTATGTGTTGATATCTCTCTGTAAGTGAGGCAAGTGGGTGTAAAGCGGCATACACACAGCTCTGAAAAGCAGCTACACCCCATTATAAAAATCAATTACTTTTAAAAACCCGTGAAACAAAGACAGTGAAAGAGAGAGAAATTCTTACAAAATTCGTTCAGGGGCTGTGATGCCACCTGGGTTGACCATATCTAGACCCACAGCTGATTGAGACATAAGGGTGGACACTCCTGGGGCTGAGAGGATTGGTGAGGTTGGGTTAGCAAAAGCAGACCCTTTAAAGTAATACTGCGTGGTACCCATCCCATGGGTCCCAAATCTCCAGGTTCAAGGGCACCTTCCGACATCGAAAACATGCATGAGAAACCCAGAAGATAGTACACCGTGTGATCGGGAAAGGTTTCTAAAACGCACCTCATTTCTCATCTCCTTGTGCTCGGGTTCGCCATTCCAGCCGCTTTCCTAGCAATATCCCTCCTTGGAGAATCAGCACCTTTAACCTCCTGTTCCGTACAGGTTGCAATTTGTCCTGAGGAGGAACGGGAAGAGGGGGAACCAATGAGAGACTAGCTCTAGGCCTTGGGACAGGCACAGGTCACTCTATTTTCCCATTAGGAAGAAGAATTAACCACAGGCTCAGCCTGCCGCCCGGAAGGAGAAAAGGGCCTGAAGCAATCCTGCGCTTTTGCGGCCAGCTCCCAAGAAAGCGAGTTGAAAAATGGAGCTCAGGGGCACTGCAATTCACAAACCTGCAGAGTTATAAATGATAACTCTCGTCCACAAATATATTGAGGGAAGGCAATGAAGAGGATTTGAAAGCAAGGCAGAATTGCAGGAAACAGATTTCAGGAGGGAGAATCGAATCGCGTTTAAAGCACAGGAAAAGCGGCAAAACCTCGACAATGATGCCCTTGGCCAAAAAGGGCGTATGCGTTTTTTCCTGAATATATTCAGGAAAAAACGCATACGCCCTTTTTGGCCAACCAAGCAACCTGGAAAGGCAAATCAGCGCTACAAAGAAGTCTCACTTCCCATCGGTCAAAAGGGCCATGCTGAATAAAGTGTCAAAACCAGAAATGCAGGACAGGCCATGGAGAAACGGGAGCCTTGCTACGCTGATGGGCGGGATGTAAATTGCCAACAGCCACTCTGGAGAGGTGTACGGTGTGTCTTGAAACATCTAAAAAACTCAGTTTAGAGGGCATAGGGCACTTCCACTCATGGGCGTAAAAATTGGGAAAACTAAAAATCAGCAAGACACAGGCACCCCAAAGTTTAGGGCTGCTCTGTTGACAAGAACCTCCACTTCGTTACACCTTAAATATCCCAGGGAAGAGAAAAATGGATAAAGAATTAGTGGTCCTTATGTACAATGGAATATCACTCAGCCATGAAATCTACGTCATAAGGCTCCTAGCAGCATGATGAGTGGATTTAGGTACGACGATTCTACGTGAAATAAGTCACACAGAAAAAGACACTTATCATAAGATATCACGTATAGAGGGAATGTAAAAACCGCTACACTTGAACTGAATTACAAAACAGAAGAGAGTCACACGTTTAGAAAACACACTATGGCTGCTTAACGGGAAAGGTGAGGTGGGGTGATGCATAAAACAAGGGTTTCAAATTAGCTCAGATACCGTTCCATAAACCCAATATGTAATAGACAAGACCTACTCCTTGCTCAGTGAACGGGACTCAACACCCCCTATTCACCCCCCAAGAATATATCTGACTAGTAAGAATCTTAAAACCTATGTGTTGATATCTCTCTGTAAGTGAGGCAAGTGGGTGTAAAGCGGCATACACACAGCTCTGAAAAGCAGCTACACCCCATTATAAAAATCAATTACTTTTAAAAACCCGTGAAGCAAAGACAGTGAAAGAGAGAGAAATTCTTACAAAATTCGTTCAGGGGCTGTGATGCCACCTGGGTTGACCATATCTAGACCCACAGCTGATTGAGACATAAGGGTGGACACTCCTGGGGCTGAGAGGATTGGTGAGGTTGGGTGAGCAAACGCAGACCCTTTAAAGTAATACTGCGTGGTACCCATCCCATGGGTCCCAAATCTCCAGGTTTCAAGGGCACATTCCGACATCGAAAACATGCATGAGAAACCCAGAAGATAGTACACCGTGTGATCGGGAAAGGTTTCTAAAACGCACCTCATTTCTCATCTCCTTGTGCTCGGGTTCGCCATTCCAGCCGGTTTCCTAGCAATCTCCCTCCTTGGAGAATCAGCACCTTTAACCTCCTGTTCCGTACAGGTTGCAATTTGTCCTGAGGAGGAACGGGAAGAGGGGGAACCAATGAGAGACTAGCTCTAGGTCTTGGGACAGGCACAGGCCACTCTATTTTCCCATCAGGAAGAAGAATTAACCACAGGCTCAGCCTGCCGCCCGGAAGCAGAATAGGGCCTGAAGCAATCCTGCGCTTTTGCGGCCAGCTCCCAAGAAAGCGAGTTGAAAAATGGAGCTCAGGGGCACTGCAATTCACAAAACTGCAGAGTTATAAATGATAACTCTCGTCCACAAATATACTGAGGGAAGGCAACGAAGAGGATTTGAAAGCAAGGCAGAATTGCAGGAAACAGATTTCAGGAGGGAGATTCGAATCGCCTTTAAAGCACAGGAAAAGCGGCAAAACCTCGACAATGATGCCCTTGGCCAAAAAGGGCGTATGCGTTTTTTCCTGAATATATTCAGGAAAAAACTCATACGCCCTTTTTGGCCAACCAAGCAACCTGGAAAGGCAAATCAGCGCTACAAAGAAGTCTCGCTTCCCATCGGTCAAAAGGGCCAGGCTGAATAAAGTGTCAAAACCAGAAATGCAGGACAGGCCATGGAGAAACGGGAGCCTTGCTACGCTGATGGGCGAGATGTAAATTGCCAACAGCCACTCTGGAGAAGTGTACGTTGTGTCCTGAAACATCTAAGAAACTCAGCTTAGAGAGCATAGGGCACTTCCACTCATGGGCGTATAAATTGGGAAAACTAAAAGTCAGCAACACACAGGCACCCCAAAGTTTAGGGCTGCTCTGTTGGCAAGAACCTCCACTTCGTTACACCTTAAATATCCCAGGAAAGAGAAAAATGGATAAAGAAGTTGTGGTCCTTATGTACAATGGAATATCACTCAGCCATGAAATCTACGTCATAAGGCTCGTAGCAGCATGATGAGTGGATTTAGGTACGAGGATTCTACGTGAAATAAGTCACACAGTAAAAGACACTTATCATAAGATATCACGTATAGAGGGAATGTAAAAACCGCTACACTTGAACTGAATTACAAAACAGAAGAGAGTCACACGTTTAGAAAACACACTAAGGCTGCTTAACGGGAAAGGTGAGGTGGGGTGATGCATAAAACAAGGGTTTCAAATTAGCTCAGATACCGTTCCATAAACCCAATATGTAATAGACAAGACCTACTCCTTGCTCAGTGAACGGGACTCAACACCCCCTATTCACCCCCCAAGAATATATCTGACTAGTAAGAATCTTAAAACCTATGTGTTGATATCTCTCTGTAAGTGAGGCAAGTGGGTGTAAAGCGGCATACACACAGCTCTGAAATGCAGCTACACCCCATTATAAAAATCAATTACTTTTAAAAACCCGTGAAGCAAAGACAGTGAAAGAGAGAGAAATTCTTACAAAATTCGTTCAGGGGCTGTGATGCCACCTGGGTTGACCATATCTAGACCCACAGCTGATTGAGACATAAGGGTGGACACTCCTGGGGCTGAGAGGATTGGTGAGGTTGGGTGAGCAAACGCAGACCCTTTAAAGTAATACTGCGTGGTACCCATCCCATGGGTCCCAAATCGCCAGGATCAAGGGCAACTTCCGACATCGAAAACATGCATGAGAAACCCAGAAGATAGTACACCGTGTGATCGGGAAAGGTTTCTAAAACGCACCTCATTTCTCATCTCCTTGTGCTCGGGTTCGCCATTCCAGCCGCTTTCCTAGCAATCTCCCTCCTTGGAGAATCAGCACCTTTAACCTCCTGTTCCGTACAGGTTGCAATTTGTCCTGAGGAGGAACGGGAAGAGGGGGAACCAATGAGAGACTAGCTCTAGGTCTTGGGACAGGCACAGGCCACTCTATTTTCCCATCAGGAAGAAGAATTAACCACAGGCTCAGCCTGCCGCCCGGAAGGAGAATAGGGCCTGAAGCAATCCTGCGCTTTTGCGGCCAGCTCCCAAGAAAGCGAGTTGAAAAATGGAGCTCAGGGACACTGCAATTCACAAACCTGCAGAGTTATAAATGATAACTCTCGTCCACAAATATACTGAGGGAAGGCAACGAAGAGGATTTGAAAGCAAGGCAGAATTGCAGGAAACAGATTTCAGGAGGGAGATTCGAATCGCCTTTAAAGCACAGGAAAAGCGGCAAAACCTCGACAATGATGCCCTTGGCCAAAAAGGGCGTATGGGTTTTTTCCTGAATATATTCAGGAAAAAACGCATACGCCCTTTTTGGCCAACCAAGCAACCTAGAAAGGCAAATCAGCGCTACAAAGAAGTCTCACTTCCCATCGGTCAAAAGGACCATGCTGAATAAAGTGTCACAACCAGTAATGCAGGACAGGCCATGGAGAAACGGGAGCCTTGCTACGCTGATGGGCGGGATGTAAATTGCCAACAGCCACTCTGGAGAAGTGTACGGTGTTTCTTGAAACATCTAAGAAACTCAGCTTAGAGAGCATAGGGCACTTCCACTCATGGGCGTATAAATTGGGAAAACTAAAAATCAGCAAGACACAGGCACCCCAAAGTTTAGGGCAGCTCTGTTGGCAAGAATCTCCACTTCGTTACACCTTAAATATCCCAGGAAAGAGAAAAATGGATAAAGAAGTTGTGGTCCTTATGTACAATGGAATATCACTCAGCCATGAAATCTACGTCATAAGGCTCGTAGCAGCATGATGAGTGGATTTAAGTACGACGATTCTACGTGAAATAAGTCACACAGAAAAAGACACTTATCATAAGATATCACTTATAGAGGGAATGTAAAAACCGCTACACTTGAACTGAAATACAAAACAGAAGAGAGTCACACGTTTAGAAAACGCACTATGGCTGCTTAACGGGAAAAGTGAGGTGGGGTGATGCATAAAACCAGGGTTTCAAATTAGCTCAGATACCGTTCCATAAACCCAATATGTAATAGACAAGACCTACTCCTTGCTCAGTGAACGGGACTCAACACCCCCTATTCACCGCCCAAGAATATATCTGACTAGTAAGAATCTTAAAACTTATGTGTTGATATCTCTCTGTAAGTGACTCAAGTGGGTGTAAAGCGGCATAAACACAGCACTGAAAAGCAGCTAAACCCCATTATAAAAATCAATTACTTTTAAAAACCCGTGAAACAAAGACAGTGAAAGAGAGAGAAATTCTTAGAAAATTCGTTCAGGGGCTGTGATGCCACCTGGATTGACCATACCTAGACCCACAGCTGATTGAGACATAAGGGTGGACCCCTTTGAGGGCTGAGAGGTTTGGTGAGGTTGGGTGAGCAAACGCAGACCCTTGAAAGTAATACTGCGTGGTACCCATCCCATGGGTCCCAAATCTCCAGGTTCAAGGGCATCTTCCTACATCGAAAACATGCATGAGAAACCCAGTAGATGGTACACCGTGTGATCGGGAAAGGCTTCTAAAACGCACCTCATTTCTCATCTCCTTGTGCTCGGGTTCGCCATTCCAGCCGCTTTCCTAGCAATCTCCCTCCTTGGAGAATCAGCACCTTTAACCTCCTGTTCTGTACACGTTGCAATTTGTCCTGAGGAGGAACGGGAAGAGGGGGAACCAATGAGAGACTAGCTCTAGGTCTTGCGACAGGCACAGGTCACTCTATTTTCCCTTCAGGAAGAAGAATTAACCACAGGCTCTGCCTGCCGCCCCTAAGGAGAATAGGGCCTGAAGCAATCCTGCACATTTGCGGCCAGCTCCCAAGAAAGCGAGTTGAAAAATGGAGCTCAGGGGCACTGCAATTCACAAACCTGCAGAGTTATAAATGATAACTCTCGTCCACAAATATACTGAGGGAAGGCAACGAAGACGATTTGAAAGCAAGGCAGAATTGCAGGAAACAGGTTTCAGGAGGAGGATTCGAATCGCCTTTAAAGCACAGGAAAAGCGGCAAAACCTCGACAATGATGCCCTTGGCCAAAAAGGGCGTATGCTTTTTTTCCTGAATATATTCAGGAAAAAACGCATACGCCCTTTTTGGCCAACCAAGCAACCTGGAAAGGCAAATCAGCGCTACAAAGAAGTCTCGCTTCCCATCGGTCAAAAGGGCCATGCTGAATAAAGTGTCAAAACCAGCAATGCAGGACAGGCCATGGAGAAACGGGAGCCTTGCTACGCTGATGGGCGGGATGTAAATTGCCAACAGCCACTCTGGAGAGGTGTACGGTGTGTCTTGAAACATCTAAAAAACTCAGCTTAGAGAGCATAGGGCACTTCCACTCATGGGCGTATAAATTGGGAAAACTAAAAATCAGCAAGACACAGGCACCCCAAAGTTTAGGGCTGCTCTGTTGACAAGAACCTCCACTTCGTCACACCTTAAATATCCCAAGAAAGAGAAAAATGGATAAAGAAGTTGTGGTCCTTATGTACAATGGAATATCACTCAGCCATGAAAACTACGTCATACGGCTCGTAGCAGCATGATGAGTGGATTTAGGTACGACGATTCTACGTGAAATAAGTCACACAGAAAACGACACTTATCATAAGATATCACTTACAGAGGGAATGTAAAAACCGCTACACTTGAACTGAATTACAAAACAGAAGAGAGTCACACGTTTAGAAAACACACTATGGCTGCTTAACGGGAAAGGTGAGGTGGGTGATGCATAAAACAAGGGTTTCAAATTAGCTCAGATACCGTTCCATAAACCCAACATGTAATAGACAAGACCTACTCCTTGCTCAGTGAACGGGACTCAACACCCCCTATTCACCCCCCAAGAATATATCTGACTAGTAAGAATCTTAAAACTTATGTGTTGATATCTCTCTGTAAGTGACTCAAGTGGGTGTAAAGCGTCATAAACACAGCACTGAAAAGCAGCTAAACCCCATTATAAAAATCAATTACTTTTAAAAACCCGTGAAGCAAAGACAGTGAAAGAGAGAGAAATTCTTAGAAAATTCGTTCAGGGGCTGTGATGCCACCTGGATTGACCATATCTAGACCCACAGCTGATTGAGACATAAGGGTGGACCCCGTTGAGGGCTGAGAGGTTTGGTGAGGTTGGGTGAGCAAACGCAGACTCTTGAAAGTAATACTGCGTGGTACCCATCCCATGGGTCCCAAATCTCCAGGTTCAAGGGCATCTTCCTACATCGAAAACATGCATGAGAAACCCAGAAGATGGTACACCGTGTGATCGGGAAAGGCTTCTAAAACGCACCTCATTTCTCATCTCCTTGTGCTCGGGTTCGCCATTCCAGCCGCTTTCCTCGCAATCTCCCTCCTTGGAGAATCAGCACCTTTAACCTCCTGTTCTGTACAGGTTGCTATTTGTCCTGAGGAGGAACGGGAAGAGGGGGAACCAATGAGAGACTAGCTCTAGGTCTTGGGACAGGCACAGGTCACTCTATTTTCCCTTCAGGAAGAAGAATTAACCACAGGCTCAGCCTGCCGCCCCTAAGGAGAATAGGGCCTGAAGCAATCCTGCACATTTGCGGCCAGCTCCCAAGAAAGTGAGTTGAAAAATGGAGCTCAGGGGCACTGCAATTCACAAACCTGCAGAGTTATAAATGATAACTCTCGTCCACAAATATACTGAGGGAAGGCAACGAAGAGGATTTGAAAGCAAGGCAGAATTGCAGGAAACAGGTTTCAGGAGGAGGATTCGAATCGCCTTTAAAGCACAGGAAAAGCGGCAAAACCTCGACAATGATGCCTTGGCCAAAAAGGGCGTATGCGTTTTTTCCTGAATATATTCAGGAAAAAACGCATACGCCCTTTTTGGCCAACCAAGCAACCTGGAAAGGCAAATCAGCGCTACAAAGAAGTCTCGCTTCCCATCGGTCAAAAGGGCCATGCTGAATAAAGTGTCAAAACCAGCAATGCAGGACAGGCCATGGAGAAACGGGAGCCTTGCTACGCTGATGGGCAGGATGTAAATTGCCAACAGACACTCTGGAGAGGTGTACGGTGTGTCTTGAAACATCTAAAAAACTCAGCTTAGAGAGCATAGGGCACTTCCACTCGTGGGCGTATAAATTGGGAAAACTAAAAATCAGCAAGACACAGGCACCCCAAAGTTTAGGGCTGCTCTGTTGACAAGAACCTCCACTTCGTCACACCTTAAATATCCCAAGAAAGAGAAAAATGGATAAAGAAGTTGTGGTCCTTATGTACAATGGAATATCACTCAGCCATGAAATCTACGTCATACGGCTCGTAGCAGCATGATGAGTGGATTTGGGTACGACGATTCTACGTGAAATAAGTCACACAGAAAAAGACACTTATCATAAGATATCACTTACAGAGGGAATGTAAAAACCGCTACACTTGAACTGAATTACAAAACAGAAGAGAGTCACACGTTTAGAAAACACACTATGGCTGCTTAACGGGAAAGGTGAGGTGGGGTGATGCATAAAACAAGGGTTTCAAATTAGCTCAGATACCGTTCCATAAACCCAATATGTAATAGACAAGACCTACTCCTTGCTCAGTGAACGGGACTCAACACCCCCTATTCACCGCCCAAGAATATATCGGCCTAGTAAGAATCTTAAAACCTATGTGTTGATATCTCTCTGTAAGTGACTCAAGTGGGTGTAAAGCGGCATAAACACAGCAGTGAAAAGCAGCTAAACCCCATTATAAAAATCAATTACTTTTTAAAACCCGTGAAACAAAGACAGTGAAAGAGAGAGAAATTCTTACAAAATTCGTTCAGGGGCTGTGATGCCACCTGGGTTGACCATATCTAGACCCACAACTGATTGAGACATAAGGGTGGACACTCCTGGGCCTGAGAGGTTTGGTGAGGTTGGGTGAGCAAACGCAGACCCTTTAAAGTAATACTGCGTGGTACCCATCCCATGGGTCCCAAATCTCCAGGTTCAAGGGCATCTTCCTACATCGAAAACATGCATGAGAAACCCAGAAGATGTTACACCGTGTGATCGGGAAAGGTTTCTAAAACGCACCTCATTTCTCATCTCCTTGTGCTCGGGTTCGCCATTCCAGTCGCTTTCCTAGCAATCTCCCTCCTTGGAGAATCAGCACCTTTAACCTCCTGTTCCGTACAGGTTGCAATTTGTCCTGAGGAGGAACGGGAAGAGGGGGAACCAATGAGAGACTAGCTCTAGGTCTTGGGACAGGCACAGGTCACTCTATTTTCCCATCAGGAAGAAGAATTAACCACAGGCTCAGCCTGCCGCCCGGAAGCAGAATAGGGCCTGAAGCAATCCTGCGCTTTTGCGGCCAGCTCCCAAGAAAGCGAGTTGAAAAATGGAGCTCAGGGGCACTGCAATTCACAAACCTGCAGAGTTATAAATGATAACTCTCGTCCACAAATATATTGAGGGAAGGCAACGAAGAGGATTTGAAAGCAAGGCAGAATTGCAGGAAACAGATTTCAGGAGGGAGATTCGAATCGCCTTTAAAGCACAGGAAAAGCGGCAAAACCTCGACAATGATGCCCTTGGCCAAAAAGGGCGTATGCGTTTTTTCCTGAATATATTCAGGAAAAAACGCATACGCCCTTTTTGGCCAACCAAGCAACCTGGAAAGGCAAATCAGCGCTACAAAGAAGTCTCGCTTCCCATCGGTCAAAAGGGCCATGCTGAATAAAGTGTCAAAACCAGAAATGCAGGACAGGCCATGGAGAAACGGGAGCCTTGCTACGCTGATGGGCGGGATGTAAATTGCCAACAGCCACTCTGGAGAAGTGTACGGTGTGTCCTGAAACATCTAAAAAACTCAGCTTAGAGAGCATAGGGCACTTCCACTCATGGGCGTATAAATTGGGAAAACTAAAAATCAGCAAGACACAGGCACCCCAAAGTTTAGGGCTGCTCTGTTGACAAGAACCGCCACTTCGTTACACCTTAAATATCCCAGGAAAGAAAAAAATGGATAAAGAAGTTGTGGTCCTTATGTACAATGGAATATCACTCAGCCATGAAATCTACGTCATAAGGCTCGTAGCAGCATGATGAGTGGATTTAGGTACGACGATTCTACATGAAATAAGTCACACAGAAAAAGACACTTTTGATAAGATATCACTTATAGAGAGAATGTAAAAACCGATACACTTGAACTGAATTACAAAACAGAAGAGAGTCACACGTTTAGAAAACACACTATGGTTGCTTAACGGGAAAGGTGAGGTGGGGTGATGCATAAAACAAGGGTTACAAATTAGCTCAGAAACCGTTCCATAAACCCAATATGTAATAGACAAGACCTACTCCTTGCTCAGTGAACGGGACCCAACACCTCCTATTCACCACCCAAGAATATATCTGACTAGTAAGAATCTTAAAACCTATGTATTGAAATCTCTCTGTAAGGGGGTCAAGTGAGTGTAAACCAGCATAAACACAGCACTGAAAAGCAGCTAAACCCCATTATAAAAATCAATTACTTTTAAAAACCCGTGAAACAAAGACAGTGAAAGAGAGAGAAATTCTTACAAAATTCGGTCAGGGGCTGTGATGCCACCTGGATTGACCGTATCTAGACCCACAGCTGATTAAGACATAAGGGGGACACTCTTGGGCTGAGAGGTTTGGTGAGGGTGGGTGAGCAAACGCAGACCCTTTAAAGTAATACTGCGTGGTACCCATCCCATGGGTCCCAAATCTCCAGGTTCAAGGGCATCTTCCTACATCGAAAACATGCATGAGAAACCCAGAAGATGGGACACCGTGTGCTCGGGAAAGCTTTCTAAAACGCACCTCATTTCTCATCTCCTTGTGCTCGGGTTCGCCATTCCAGCCGCTTTCCTAGCAATCTCCCTCCTTGGAGAATCAGCACCTTTAACCTCCTGTTCCGTACAGGTTGCAATTTGTCCTGAGGATGAAGGGGAAGAGAGGGAACCAATGAGAGACTAGCTCTAGGTGTTGGGAGAGGCGCAGGTCACTCTATTTTCCCATCAGGAAGAAGAATTAACCACAGGCTCAGCCTGCCGCCCGGAAGCAGAATAGGGCCTGAAGCAATCCTGCGCTTTTGCGGCCAGCTCCCAAGGAAGCGAGTTGAAAAATGGAGCTCAGGGGCACTGCAATTCACAAAGCTGCAGAGTTATAAATGATAACTCTCGTCCACAAATATATTGAGGGAAGGCAACGAAGAGGATTTGAAAGCAAGGCAGAATTGCAGGAAACAGATTTCAGGAGGGAGATTCGAATCGCCTTTAAAGCACAGGAAAACGGCAAAACCTCGACAATGATGCCCTTGGCCAAAAAGGGCGTATGCGTTTTTTCCTGAATATATTCAGGAAAAAACGCATACGCCCTTTTTGGCCAACCAAGCAACCTAGAAAGGCAAATCAGCGCTACAAAGAAGTCTCACTTCCCATCGGTCAAAAGGACCATGCTGAATAAAGTGTCACAACCAGTAATGCAGGACAGGCCATGGAGAAACGGGAGCCTTGCTACGCTGATGGGCGGGATGTAAATTGCCAACAGCCACTCTGGAGAAGTGTACGGTGTTTCTTGAAACATCTAAGAAACTCAGCTTAGAGAGCATAGGGCACTTCCACTCATGGGCGTATAAATTGGGAAAACTAAAAATCAGCAAGACACAGGCACCCCAAAGTTTAGGGCAGCTCTGTTGACAAGAACCTCCACTTCGTTACACCTTAAATATCCCAGGAAAGAGAAAAATGGATAAAGAAGTTGTGGTCCTTATGTACAATGGAATATCACTCAGCCATGAAATCTACGTCATAAGGCTCGTAGCAGCATGATGAGTGGATTTAGGTATGACGATTCTACGTGAAATAAGTCACACAGAAAAAGACACTTATCATAAGATATCACTTATAGAGGGAATGTAAAAACCGCTACACTTGAACTGAAATACAAAACAGAAGGGAGTCACACGTTTAGAAAACGCACTATGGCTGCTTAACGGGAAAAGTGAGGTGGGGTGATGCATAAAACCAGGGTTTCAAATTAGCTCAGATACCGTTCCATAAACCCAATATGTAATAGACAAGACCTACTCCTTGCTCAGTGAACGGGACTCAACACCCCCTATTCACCGCCCAAGAATATATCTGACTAGTAAGAATCTTAAAACTTATGTGTTGATATCTCTCTGTAAGTGACTCAAGTGGGTGTAAAGCGGCATAAACACAGCACTGAAAAGCAGCTAAACCCCATTATAAAAATCAATTACTTTTAAAAACCCGTGAAACAAAGACAGTGAAAGAGAGAGAAATTCTTAGAAAATTCGTTCAGGGGCTGTGATGCCACCTGGATTGACCATATCTAGACCAACAGCTGATTGAGACTTAAGGGTGGACCCCTTTGAGGGCTGAGAGGTTTGGTGAGGTTGGGTGAGCAAACGCAGACCCTTTAAAGTAATACTGCGTGGTACCCATCCCATGGGTCCCAAATCTCCTGGTTCAAGGGCATCTTCCTACATCGAAAACATGCATGAGAAACCCAGAAGATGGTACACCGTGTGATCGGGAAAGGCTTCTAAAACGCACCTCATTTCTCATCTCCTTGTGCTCGGGTTCGCCATTCCAGCCGCTTTCCTCGCAATCTCCCTCCTTGGTGAATCAGCACCTTTAACCTCCTGTTCTGTACACGTTGCAATTTGTCCTGAGGAGGAACGGGAAGAGGGGGAACCAATGAGAGACTAGCTCTAGGTCTTGGGACAGGCACAGGTCACTCTATTTTCCCTTCAGGAAGAAGAATTAACCACAGGCTCAGCCTGCCGCCCCTAAGGAGAATAGGGCCTGAAGCAATCCTGCACATTTGCGGCCAGCTCCCAAGAAAGCGAGTTGAAAAATGGAGCTCAGGGGCACTGCAATTCACAAACCTGCAGAGTTATAAATGATAACTCTCGTCCACAAATATACTGAGGGAAGGCAACGAAGAGGATTTGAAAGCAAGGCAGAATTGCAGGAAACAGGTTTCAGGAGGAGGATTCGAATCGCCTTTAAAGCACAGGAAAAGCGGCAAAACCTCGACAATGATGCCCTTGGCCAAAAAGGGCGTATGCGTTTTTTCCTGAATATATTCAGGAAAAAACGCATACGCCCTTTTTGGCCAACCAAGCAACCTGGAAAGGCAAATCAGCGCTACAAAGAACTCTCACTTCCCATCGGTCAAAAGGGCCATGCTGAATAAAGTGTCAAAACCAGAAATACAGGACAGGCCATGGAGAAACGGGAGCCTTGCTACGCTGATGGGCGAGATGTAAATTGCCAACAGCCACTCTGGAGAAGTGTACGGTGTGTCCTGAAACATCTAAAAAACTCAGCTTAGAGAGCATAGGGCACTTCCACTCATGGGTGTATAAATTGGGAAAACTAAAAGTCAGCAACACACAGGCACCCCAAAGTTTAGGGCTGCTCTGTTGGCAAGAACCTCCACTTCGTTACACCTTAAATATCCCAGGAAAGAGAAAAATGGATAAAGAAGTTGTGGTCCTTATGTACAATGGAATATCACTCAGCCATGAAATCTACGTCATAAGGCTCCTAGCAGCATGATGAGTGGATTTAGGTACGACGATTCTACGTAAAATAAGTCACATAGAAAAAGACACTTATCATAAGATATCACTTATAGAGGGAATGTAAAAACCGCTACACTTGAACTGAATTACAAAACAGAAGAGAGTCACACGTTTAGAAAACACACTATGTCTGCTTAACGGGAAAGGTGAGGTGGGGTGATGCATAAAACCAGGGTTTCAAATTAGCTCAGATACCGTTCCATAAACCCAATATGTAATAGACAAGACCTACTCCTTGCTCAGTGAACGGGAATCAACACCCCCAATTCACCGCCCAAGATTATATCTGACTAGTAAGAATCTTAAAACCTATGTATTGAAATCTCTCTGTAAGTGAGTCAAGTGGGTGTAAAGCGGCATAAACACAGCACTGAAAAGCAGCTAAACCCCATTATAAAAATCAATTACTTTTAAAAACCCGTGAAACAAAGACAGTGAAAGAGAGAGAAATTCTTACAAAATTCGTTCAGGGGCTGTGATGCCACCTGGGTTGACCATATCTAGACCCAGAGCTGATTGGGACATAAGGGTGGACACTCTTGGGGCTGAGAGGTTCGGTGAGATTGGGTGAGGAAACGCAGACCCTTTAAAGTAATACTGCGTGGTACCCATCCCATGGGTCCCAAATCTCCAGGTTCAAGGGCATTTTCCTACATCGAAAACATGCATGACAAACCCAGAAGATGGGACACCGTGTGCTCGGGAAAGGTTTCTATAACGCACCTCATTTCTCATCTCCTTGTGCTCGGGTTGGCCATTCCAGCCGCTTTCCTAGTATTCTCCCTCCTTGGAGAATCAGCACCTTTAACCTCCTGTTCCGTACAGGTTGCAATTTGTCCTGAGGATGACCGGGAAGAGGGGGAACCAATGACAGACTAGCTCTAGGTCTTGGGACAGGCACAGGTCACTCTATTTTCCCATCAGGAAGAAGAATTAACCACAGGCTCAGCCTGCCACCCGGAAGCAGAATAGGGCCTGAAGCAATCCTGCGCTTTTGCGGCAAGCTCCCAAGAAAGCGAGTTGAAAAATGGAGCTCAGGGGCACTGCAATTCACAAACCTGCAGAGTTATAAATGATAACTCTCGTCCACAAATATATTGAGGGAAGGCAACGAAGAGGATTTGAAAGCAAGGCAGAATTGCAGGAAACAGATTTCAGGAGGGAGATTCGAATCGCCTTTAAAGCACAGGAAAACGGCAAAACCTCGACAATGATGCCCTTGGCCAAAAAGGGCGTATGCGTTTTTTCCTGAATATATTCAGGAAAAAACGCATACGACCTTTTTGGCCAACCAAGCAACCTAGAAAGGCAAATCAGCGCTACAAAGAAGTCTCACTTCCCATCGGTCAAAAGGACCATGCTGAATAAAGTGTCACAACCAGTAATGCAGGACAGGCCATGGAGAAACGTGAGCCTTGCTACGCTGATGGGCGGGATGTAAATTGCCAACAGCCACTCTGGAGAAGTGTACGGTGTTTCTTGAAACATCTAAGAAACTCAGCTTAGAGAGCATAGGGCACTTCCACTCATGGGCGTATAAATTGGGAAAACTAAAAATCAGCAAGACACAGGCACCCCAAAGTTTAGGGCAGCTCTGTTGACAAGAACCTCCACTTCGTTACACCTTAAATATCCCAGGAAAGAGAAAAATGGATAAAGAAGTTGTGGTCCTTATGTACAATGGAATATCACTCAGCCATGAAATCAACGTCATAAGGCTCGTAGCAGAATGATGAGTGGATTTAGGTACGACGATTCTACGTGAAATAAGTCACATAGAAAAAGACACTTATCATATCACTTATAGAGGGAATGCAAAAACCGCTACACTTGAACTGAATTACAAAACAGAAGAGAGTCACACGTTTAGAAAACACACTATGTCTGCTTAACGGGAAAGGTGAGGTGGGGTGATGCATAAAACCAGGGTTTCAAATTAGCTCAGATACCGTTCCATAAACCCAATATGTAATAGACAAGACCTACTCCTTGCTCAGTGAACGGGACCCAACACCCCCTATTCACCGCCCAAGAATATATCTGACTAGTAAGAATCTTAAAACCTAGGTATTGAAATCTCTCTGTAAGTGAATCAAGTGGGTGTAAAGCGGCATAAACACAGCACTGAAAAGCAGCTAAACCCCATTATAAAAATCAATTACTTTTAAAAACCCGTGAAACAAAGACAGTGAAAGAGAGAGAAATTCTTACAAAATTTGTTCAAGGGCTGTGATGCCACCTGGGTTGACCATATCTAGACCCAGAGCTGATTGAGACATAAGGGTGGACACTCTTGGGGCTGAGAGGTTTGGTGAGGTTGGGTGAGCAAATGCAGACGCTTTAAAGTAATACTGCGTGGTACCCATCCCATGGGTCCCAAATCTCCAGGTTCAAGGGCATCTTCCTACATCGAAAACATGCATGAGAAACCCAGAAGATGGTACACCGTGTGATCGGGAAAGGTTTCTAAAACGCACCTCATTTCTCATCTCCTTCTGCTCAGATTCGCCATTCCAGCCGCTTTCCGAGCAATCTCCCTCCTTGGAGAATCAGCCCCTTTAACCTCGTGTCCCATACAGGTTGCAATTTGTCCTGAGGATGAACGGGAAGAGAGGGAACCAATGAGAGACTAGCTCTAGGTGTTGGGACAGGCACAGGTCACTCTATTTTTCCCATCAGGAAGAAGAATTAACCACAGGCTCAGCCTGCCGCCGGGAAGCAGAATAGGGCCTGAAGCAATCCTGTGCTTCTGCGGCCAGCTCCCAAGAAAGCGAGTTGAAAAATGGAGCTCAGGGGCACTGCAATTCAAAAACCTGCAGAGTTATAAATGATAACTCTCGTCCACAAATATATTGAAGGAAGGCAACGAAGAGGATTTGAAAGCTAGGCAGAATTGCAGGAAACAGATTTCAGGAGGGAGATTCGAATCGCCTTTAAAGCACAGGAAAAGCGGCAAAACCTCGACAATGATGCCCTTGGCCAAAAAGGGCGTATGCATTTTTTCCTGAATATATTCAGGAAAAAACGCATACGCCCTTTTTGGCCAACCAAGCAACCTGGAAAGGCAAATCAGCGCTACAAAGAAGTCTCGCTTCCCATCGGTCAAAAGGGCCATGCTGAATAAAGTGTCAAAACCAGAAATGCAGGACAGGCCATGGAGAAACGGGAGCCTTGCTACGCTGATGGGCGGGATGTAAATTGCCAACAGCCACTCTGGAGAGGTGTACGGTGTGTCTTGAAACATCTAAAAAACTCAACTTAGAGAGCATAGGGCACTTCCAATCATGGGCGTATAAATTGCGAAAACTAAAAATCAGCAAGACACAGGCACCCCAAAGTTTAGGGCTGCTCTGTTGGCAAGAACCTCCACTTCGTTACACCTTAAATATCCCAGGAAACAGAAAAATGGATAAAGAAGTTGTGGTCCTTATGTACAATGGAATATCACTCAGCCATGAAATCAACGTCATAAGGCTCGTAGCAGAATGATGAGTGGATTTAGGTACGACGATTCTACGTGAAATAAGTCACATAGAAAAAGACACTTATCATATCACTTATAGAGGGAATGCAAAAACGGCTACACTTGAACTGAATTACAAAACAGAAGAGAGTCACTCGTTTAGAAAACACACTATGTCTGCTTAACGGGAAAGGTGATGTGGGGTGATGCATAAAACAAGGGTTTCAAATTAGCTCAGATATCGTTCCATAAACCCAATATGTAATAGACAAGACCTACTCCTTGCTCAGTGAACGGGACCCAACACCTCCTATTCACCGCCCAAGAATATATCTGACTAGTAAGAATCTTAAAACCTATGTGTTCATATTTCTCTGTAAGTGAGTCAAGTGGGTGTAAAGAGGCATAAACACAGCACTAAAAAGCAGCTAAACCCCATTATAAAAATCAATTACTTTTAAAAACCCGTGAAACAAAGACAGTGAAAGAGAGAGAAATTCTTACAAAATTTGTTCAAGGGCTGTGATGCCACCTGGGTTGACCATATCTAGACCCAGAGCTGATTGAGACATAAGGGTGGACACTCTTGGGGCTGAGAGGTTTGGTGAGGTTGGGTGAGCAAATGCAGACGCTTTAAAGTAATACTGCGTGGTACCCATCCCATGGGTCCCAAATCTCCAGGTTCAAGGGCATCTTCCTACATCGAAAACATGCATGAGAAACCCAGAAGATGGTACACCGTGTGATCGGGAAAGGTTTCTAAAACGCACCTCATTTCTCATCTCCTTCTGCTCAGATTCGCCATTCCAGCCGCTTTCCGAGCAATCTCCCTCCTTGGAGAATCAGCCCCTTTAACCTCGTGTCCCATACAGGTTGCAATTTGTCCTGAGGATGAACGGGAAGAGAGGGAACCAATGAGAGACTAGCTCTAGGTGTTGGGACAGGCACAGGTCACTCTATTTTTCCCATCAGGAAGAAGAACTAACCACAGGCTCAGCCTGCCGCCGGGTAGCAGAATAGGGCCTGAAGCAATCCTGTGCTTCTGCGGCCAGCTCCCAAGAAAGCGAGTTGAAAAATGGAGCTCAGGGGCACTGCAATTCAAAAACCTGCAGAGTTATAAATGATAACTCTCGTCCACAAATATATTGAAGGAAGGCAACGAAGAGGATTTGAAAGCTAGGCAGAATTGCAGGAAACAGATTTCAGGAGGGAGATTCGAATCGCCTTTAAAGCACAGGAAAAGCGGCAAAACCTCGACAATGATGCCCTTGGCCAAAAAGGGCGTATGCGTTTTTTCCTGAATATATTCAGGAAAAAACGCATACGCCCTTTTTGGCCAACCAAGCAACCTGGAAAGGCAAATCAGCGCTACAAAGAAGTCTCGCTTCCCATCGGTCAAAAGGGCCATGCTGAATAAAGTGTCAAAACCAGAAATGCAGGACAGGCCATGGAGAAACGGGAGCCTTGCTACGCTGATGGGCGGGATGTAAATTGCCAACAGCCACTCTGGAGAGGTGTACGGTGTGTCTTGAAACATCTAAAAAACTCAACTTAGAGAGCATAGGGCACTTCCAATCATGGGCGTATAAATTGCGAAAACTAAAAATCAGCAAGACACAGGCACCCCAAAGTTTAGGGCTGCTCTGTTGGCAAGAACCTCCACTTCGTTACACCTTAAATATCCCAGGAAACAGAAAAATGGATAAAGAAGTTGTGGTCCTTATGTACAATGGAATATCACTCAGCCATGAAATCAACGTCATAAGCCTAGTAGCAGCATGATGAGTGGATTTAGGTACGACGATTCTACGTGGAATAAGTCACACAGAAAAAGACACTTATCATAAGATATCACTTATAGAGGGAATGTAAAAACCGCTACACTTGAACTGAATTACAAAACAGAAGAGTCACACGTTTAGAAAACACACTATGGCTGCTTAACGGGAAAAGTGAGGTGGGGTGATGCATAAAACAAGGGTTTCAAATTAGCTCAGATACCGTTCCATAAACCCAATATGTAATAGACAAGACCTACTCCTTGGTCAGTGAACGGGACCCAACACCCCCTATTCACCGCCCAAGAATATATCTGACTAGTAAGAATCTTAAAACCTAGGTATTGAAATCTCTCTGTAAGTGAGTCAAGTGGGTGTAAAGCGGCATAAACACAGCACTGAAAAGCAGCTAAACCCCATTATAAAAATCAATTACTTTTAAAAACCCGTGAAACAAAGACAGTGAAAGAGAGAGAAATTCTTACAAAATTCGTTCAAGGGCTGTGATGCCACCTGGGTTGACCATATCTAGACCCAGAGCTGATTGAGACATAAGGGTGGACACTCTTGTGGCTGAGAGGTTTGGTGAGGTTGGGTGAGCAAACGCAGACGCTTTAAAGTAATACTGCGTGGTACCCATCCCATGGGTCCCAAATCTCCAGGTTCAAGGGCATCTTCCTACATCGAAAACATGCATGAGGAACCCAGAAGATGGTACACCGTGTGATCGGGAAAGGTTTCTAAAACGCACCTCATTTCTCATCTCCTTGTGCTCGAGTTCGCCATTCCAGCCGCTTTCCTAGCAATCTCCCTCCTTGGAGAATCAGCACCTTTAACCTCGTGTTCCGTAAAGGTTGCAATTTGTCCTGAGGATGAACGGGAAGAGGGGGAACCAATGAGAGACTACCTCTAGGTGTTGGGACAGGCACAGGTCACTCTATTTTCGCATCAGGAAGAAGAATTAACCACAGGCTCAGCCTGCCGCCCGGAAGCAGAATAGGGCCTGAAGCAATCCTGCGCTTCTGCGGCCAGCTCCCAAGAAAGTGAGTTGAAAAATGGAGCTCAGGGGCACTGCAATTCACAAACCTGCAGAGATATAAATGATAACTCTCGTCCACTAATATATTGAGGGAAGGCAACGAAGAGGATTTGAAAGCAAGGCGGATTTGCAGGAAACAGATTTCAGGAGGGAGATTCGAATCGCCTTTAAAGCACAGGGAAAGCGGCAAAACCTCGACAATGATGCCCTTGGCCAAAAAGGGCGTATGCGTTTTTCCTGAATATATTCAGGAAAAAACGCATACGCCCTTTTTGGCCAACCAAGCAACCTGGAAAGGCAAATCAGCGCTACAAAGAAGTCTCGCTTCCCATCGGTGAAAAGGGCCATGCTGAATAAAGTGTCAAAACCAGAAATGCAGGACACGCCAAGGAGAAACGGGAGCATTGCTACGCTGATGGGCGGGATGTAAATTGCCAACAGCCACTCTGGAGAAGTGTACGGTGTGTCTTGAAACATCTAAAAAACTCAGCTTAGAGAGCATAGGGCACTTCCACTCGTGGGCGTATAAATTGGGAAAACTAAAAATCAGCAAGACACAGGCACCCCAAAGTTTAGGGCTGCTCTGTTGACAAGAACCTCCACTTCGTTACACCTTAAATATCCCAGGAAACAGAAAAATGGATAAAGAAGTTGTGGTCCTTATGTACAATGGAATATCACTCAGCCATGAAATCAACGTCATAAGCCTAGTAGCAGCATGATGAGTGGATTTAGGTACGACGATTCTACGTGGAATAAGTCACACAGAAAAAGACACTTATCATAAGATATCACTTATAGAGGGAATGTAAAAACCGCTACACTTGAACTGAATTACAAAACAGAAGAGAGTCACACGTTTAGAAAACACACTATGGCTGCTTAACGGGAAAAGTGAGGTGGGGTGATGCATAAAACAAGGGTTTCAAATTAGCTCAGATACCGTTCCATAAACCCAATATGTAATAGACAAGACCTACTCCTTGGTCAGTGAACGGGACCCAACACCCCCTATTCACCGCCCAAGAATATATCTGACTAGTAAGAATCTTAAAACCTAGGTATTGAAATCTCTCTGTAAGTGAGTCAAGTGGGTGTAAAGCGGCATAAACACAGCACTGAAAAGCAGCTAAACCCCATTATAAAAATCAATTACTTTTAAAAACCCGTGAAACAAAGACAGTGAAAGAGAGAGAAATTCTTACAAAATTCGTTCAAGGGCTGTGATGCCACCTGGGTTGACCATATCTAGACCCAGAGCTGATTGAGACATAAGGGTGGACACTCTTGGGGCTGAGAGGTTTGGTGAGGTTGGGTGAGCAAATGCAGACGCTTTAAAGTAATACTGCGTGGTACCCATCCCATGGGTCCCAAATCTCCAGGTTCAAGGGCATCTTCCTACATCGAAAACATGCATGAGAAACCCAGAAGATGGTACACCGTGTGATCGGGAAAGGTTTCTAAAACGCACCTCATTTCTCATCTCCTTCTGCTCAGATTCGCCATTCCAGCCGCTTTCCGAGCAATCTCCCTCCTTGGAGAATCAGCCCCTTTAACCTCGTGTCCCATACAGGTTGCAATTTGTCCTGAGGATGAACGGGAAGAGAGGGAACCAATGAGAGACTAGCTCTAGGTGTTGGGACAGGCACAGGTCACTCTATTTTTCCCATCAGGAAGAAGAACTAACCACAGGCTCAGCCTGCCGCCGGGTAGCAGAATAGGGCCTGAAGCAATCCTGTGCTTCTGCGGCCAGCTCCCAAGAAAGCGAGTTGAAAAATGGAGCTCAGGGGCACTGCAATTCAAAAACCTGCAGAGTTATAAATGATAACTCTCGTCCACAAATATATTGAAGGAAGGCAACGAAGAGGATTTGAAAGCTAGGCAGAATTGCAGGAAACAGATTTCAGGAGGGAGATTCGAATCGCCTTTAAAGCACAGGAAAAGCGGCAAAACCTCGACAATGATGCCCTTGGCCAAAAAGGGCGTATGCATTTTTTCCTGAATATATTCAGGAAAAAACGCATACGCCCTTTTTGGCCAACCAAGCAACCTGGAAAGGCAAATCAGCGCTACAAAGAAGTCTCGCTTCCCATCGGTCAAAAGGGCCATGCTGAATAAAGTGTCAAAACCAGAAATGCAGGACAGGCCATGGAGAAACGGGAGCCTTGCTACGCTGATGGGCGGGATGTAAATTGCCAACAGCCACTCTGGAGAGGTGTACGGTGTGTCTTGAAACATCTAAAAAACTCAACTTAGAGAGCATAGGGCACTTCCAATCATGGGCGTATAAATTGCGAAAACTAAAAATCAGCAAGACACAGGCACCCCAAAGTTTAGGGCTGCTCTGTTGACAAGAACCTCCACTTCGTTACACCTTAAATATCCCAGGAAACAGAAAAATGGATAAAGAAGTTGTGGTCCTTATGTACAATGGAATATCACTCAGCCATGAAATCAACGTCATAAGCCTAGTAGCAGCATGATGAGTGGATTTAGGTACGACGATTCTACGTGGAATAAGTCACACAGAAAAAGACACTTATCATAAGATATCACTTATAGAGGGAATGTAAAAACCGCTACACTTGAACTGAATTACAAAACAGAAGAGAGTCACACGTTTAGAAAACACACTATGGCTGCTTAACGGGAAAAGTGAGGTGGGGTGATGCATAAAACAAGGGTTTCAAATTAGCTCAGATACCGTTCCATAAACCCAATATGTAATAGACAAGACCTACTCCTTGGTCAGTGAACGGGACCCAACACCCCCTATTCACCGCCCAAGAATATATCTGACTAGTAAGAATCTTAAAACCTAGGTATTGAAATCTCTCTGTAAGTGAGTCAAGTGGGTGTAAAGCGGCATAAACACAGCACTGAAAAGCAGCTAAACCCCATTATAAAAATCAATTACTTTTAAAAACCCGTGAAACAAAGACAGTGAAAGAGAGAGAAATTCTTACAAAATTCGTTCAAGGGCTGTGATGCCACCTGGGTTGACCATATCTAGACCCAGAGCTGATTGAGACATAAGGGTGGACACTCTTGTGGCTGAGAGGTTTGGTGAGGTTGGGTGAGCAAACGCAGACGCTTTAAAGTAATACTGCGTGGTACCCATCCCATGGGTCCCAAATCTCCAGGTTCAAGGGCATCTTCCTACATCGAAAACATGCATGAGAAACCCAGAAGATGGTACACCGTGTGATCGGGAAAGGTTTCTAAAACGCACCTCATTTCTCATCTCCTTGTGCTCGGGTTCGCCATTCCAGCCGCTTTCCTAGCAATCTCCCTCCTTGGAGAATCAGCACCTTTAACCTCGTGTTCCGTAAAGGTTGCAATTTGTCCTGAGGATGAACGGGAAGAGGGGGAACCAATGAGAGACTACCTCTAGGTGTTGGGACAGGCACAGGTCACTCTATTTTCGCATCAGGAAGAAGAATTAACCACAGGCTCAGCCTGCCGCCCGGAAGCAGAATAGGGCCTGAAGCAATCCTGCGCTTCTGCGGCCAGCTCCCAAGAAAGCGAGTTGAAAAATGGAGCTCAGGGGCACTGCAATTCACAAACCTGCAGAGTTATAAATGATAACTCTCGTCCACTAATATATTGAGGGAAGGCAACGAAGAGGATTTGAAAGCAAGGCGGATTTGCAGGAAACAGATTTCAGGAGGGAGATTCGAATCGCCTTTAAAGCACAGGGAAAGCGGCAAAACCTCGACAATGATGCCCTTGGCCAAAAAGGGCGTATGCGTTTTTTCCTGAATATATTCAGGAAAAAACGCATACGCCCTTTTTGGCCAACCAAGCAACCTGGAAAGGCAAATCAGCGCTACAAAGAAGTCTCGCTTCCCATCGGTGAAAAGGGCCATGCTGAATAAAGTGTCAAAACCAGAAATGCAGGACACGCCATGGAGAAACGGGAGCATTGCTACGCTGATGGGCGGGATGTAAATTGCCAACAGCCACTCTGGAGAAGTGTACGGTGTGTCCTGAAACATCTAAAAAACTCAGCTTAGAGAGCATAGGGCACTTCCACTCATGGGCATATAAATTGGGAAAACTAAAAATCAGAAATACACAGGCACCCCAAATTTTAGGGCTGCTCTGTTGACAAGAAACTTCACTTCGTTGCACTTTAATATCCCAGGAAAGAGAAAAATGGATAAAGAAGTTGTGGTCCTTATGTACAATGGAATATCACTCAGCCATGAAATCAACGTCATAAGGCTCGTAGCAGAATGATGAGTGGATTTAGGTATGACGATTCTACGTGAAATAAGTCACATAGAAAAAGACACTTATCATATCACTTATAGAGGGAATGCAAAAACCGCTACACTTGAACTGAATTACAAAACAGATGAGAGTCACTCGTTTAGAAAACACACTATGTCTGCTTAACGGGAAAGGTGAGGTGGGGTGATGCATAAAACAAGGGTTTCAAATTAGCTCAGATACCGTTCCATAAACCCAATATGTAATAGACAAGACCTACTCCTTGCTCAGTGAACGGGACCCAACACCTCCTATTCACCGCCCAAGAATATATCTGACTAGTAAGAATCTTAAAACCTATGTGTTCATATTTCTCTGTAAGTGAGTCAAGTGGGTGTAAAGAGGCATAAACACAGCACTGAAAAGCAGCTAAACCCCATTATAAAAATCAATTACTTTTAAAAACCCGTGAAACAAAGACAGTGAAAGAGAGAGAAATTCTTACAAAATTTGTTCAAGGGCTGTGATGCCACCTGGGTTGACCATATCTAGACCCAGAGCTGATTGAGACATAAGGGTGGACACTCTTGGGGCTGAGAGGTTTGGTGAGGTTGGGTGAGCAAACGCAGACGCTTTAAAGTAATACTGCGTGGTACCCATCCCATGGGTCCCAAATCTCCAGGTTCAAGGGCATCTTCCTACATCGAAAACATGCATGAGAAACCCAGAAGATGGTACACCGTGTGATCGGGAAAGGTTTCTAAAACGCACCTCATTTCTCATCTCCTTCTGCTCAGATTCGCCATTCCAGCCGCTTTCCGAGCAATCTCCCTCCTTGGAGAATCAGCCCCTTTAACCTCGTGTCCCATACAGGTTGCAATTTGTCCTGAGGATGAACGGGAAGAGAGGGAACCAATGAGAGACTAGCTCTAGGTGTTGGGACAGGCACAGGTCACTCTATTTTTCCCATCAGGAAGAAGAACTAACCACAGGCTCAGCCTGCCGCCGGGTAGCAGAATAGGGCCTGAAGCAATCCTGTGCTTCTGCGGCCAGCTCCCAAGAAAGCGAGTTGAAAAATGGAGCTCAGGGGCACTGCAATTCAAAAACCTGCAGAGTTATAAATGATAACTCTCGTCCACAAATATATTGAAGGAAGGCAACGAAGAGTATTTGAAAGCTAGGCAGAATTGCAGGAAACAGATTTCAGGAGGGAGATTCGAATCGCCTTTAAAGCACAGGAAAAGCGGCAAAACCTCGACAATGATGCCCTTGGCCAAAAAGGGCGTATGCATTTTTTCCTGAATATATTCAGGAAAAAACGCATACGCCCTTTTTGGCCAACCAAGCAACCTGGAAAGGCAAATCAGCGCTACAAAGAAGTCTCGCTTCCCATCGGTCAAAAGGGCCATGCTGAATAAAGTGTCAAAACCAGAAATGCAGGACAGGCCATGGAGAAACGGGAGCCTTGCTACGCTGATGGGCGGGATGTAAATTGCCAACAGCCACTCTGGAGAGGTGTACGGTGTGTCTTGAAACATCTAAAAAACTCAACTTAGAGAGCATAGGGCACTTCCAATCATGGGCGTATAAATTGCGAAAACTAAAAATCAGCAAGACACAGGCACCCCAAAGTTTAGGGCTGCTCTGTTGGCAAGAACCTCCACTTCGTTACACCTTAAATATCCCAGGAAACAGAAAAATGGATAAAGAAGTTGTGGTCCTTATGTACAATGGAATATCACTCAGCCATGAAATCAACGTCATAAGCCTAGTAGCAGCATGATGAGTGGATTTAGGTACGACGATTCTACGTGGAATAAGTCACACAGAAAAAGACACTTATCATAAGATATCACTTATAGAGGGAATGTAAAAACCGCTACACTTGAACTGAATTACAAAACAGAAGAGAGTCACACGTTTAGAAAACACACTATGGCTGCTTAACGGGAAAAGTGAGGTGGGGTGATGCATAAAACAAGGGTTTCAAATTAGCTCAGATACCGTTCCATAAACCCAATATGTAATAGACAAGACCTACTCCTTGGTCAGTGAACGGGACCCAACACCCCCTATTCACCGCCCAAGAATATATCTGACTAGTAAGAATCTTAAAACCTAGGTATTGAAATCTCTCTGTAAGTGAGTCAAGTGGGTGTAAAGCGGCATAAACACAGCACTGAAAAGCAGCTAAACCCCATTATAAAAATCAATTACTTTTAAAAACCCGTGAAACAAAGACAGTGAAAGAGAGAGAAATTCTTACAAAATTCGTTCAAGGGCTGTGATGCCACCTGGGTTGACCATATCTAGACCCAGAGCTGATTGAGACATAAGGGTGGACACTCTTGTGGCTGAGAGGTTTGGTGAGGTTGGGTGAGCAAACGCAGACGCTTTAAAGTAATACTGCGTGGTACCCATCCCATGGGTCCCAAATCTCCAGGTTCAAGGGCATCTTCCTACATCGAAAACATGCATGAGAAACCCAGAAGATGGTACACCGTGTGATCGGGAAACGTTTCTAAAACGCACCTCATTTCTCATCTCCTTGTGCTCGGGTTCGCCATTCCAGCCGCTTTCCTAGCAATCTCCCTCCTTGGAGAATCAGCACCTTTAACCTCGTGTTCCGTAAAGGTTGCAATTTGTCCTGAGGATGAACGGGAAGAGGGGGAACCAATGAGAGACTACCTCTAGGTGTTGGGACAGGCACAGGTCACTCTATTTTCGCATCAGGAAGAAGAATTAACCACAGGCTCAGCCTGCCGCCCGGAAGCAGAATAGGGCCTGAAGCAATCCTGCGCTTCTGCGGCCAGCTCCCAAGAAAGTGAGTTGAAAAATGGAGCTCAGGGGCACTGCAATTCACAAACCTGCAGAGATATAAATGATAACTCTCGTCCACTAATATATTGAGGGAAGGCAACGAAGAGGATTTGAAAGCAAGGCGGATTTGCAGGAAACAGATTTCAGGAGGGAGATTCGAATCGCCTTTAAAGCACAGGGAAAGCGGCAAAACCTCGACAATGATGCCCTTGGCCAAAAAGGGCGTATGCGTTTTTCCTGAATATATTCAGGAAAAAACGCATACGCCCTTTTTGGCCAACCAAGCAACCTGGAAAGGCAAATCAGCGCTACAAAGAAGTCTCGCTTCCCATCGGTCAAAAGGGCCATGCTGAATAAAGTGTCAAAACCAGAAATGCAGGACACGCCAAGGAGAAACGGGAGCATTGCTACGCTGATGGGCGGGATGTAAATTGCCAACAGCCACTCTGGAGAAGTGTACGGTGTGTCTTGAAACATCTAAAAAACTCAGCTTAGAGAGCATAGGGCACTTCCACTCGTGGGCGTATAAATTGGGAAAACTAAAAATCAGCAAGACACAGGCACCCCAAAGTTTAGGGCTGCTCTGTTGACAAGAACCTCCACTTCGTTACACCTTAAATATCCCAGGAAACAGAAAAATGGATAAAGAAGTTGTGGTCCTTATGTACAATGGAATATCACTCAGCCATGAAATCAACGTCATAAGCCTAGTAGCAGCATGATGAGTGGATTTAGGTACGACGATTCTACGTGGAATAAGTCACACAGAAAAAGACACTTATCATAAGATATCACTTATAGAGGGAATGTAAAAACCGCTACACTTGAACTGAATTACAAAACAGAAGAGAGTCACACGTTTAGAAAACACACTATGGCTGCTTAAAGGGAAAAGTGAGGTGGGGTGATGCATAAAACAAGGGTTTCAAATTAGCTCAGATACCGTTCCATAAACCCAATATGTAATAGACAAGACCTACTCCTTGGTCAGTGAACGGGACCCAACACCCCCTATTCACCGCCCAAGAATATATCTGACTAGTAAGAATCTTAAAACCTAGGTATTGAAATCTCTCTGTAAGTGAGTCAAGTGGGTGTAAAGCGGCATAAACACAGCACTGAAAAGCAGCTAAACCCCATTATAAAAATCAATTACTTTTAAAAACCCATGAAACAAAGACAGTGAAAGAGAGAGAAATTCTTACAAAATTCGTTCAAGGGCTCTGATGCCACCTGGGTTGACCATATCTAGACCCAGAGCTGATTGAGACATAAGGGTGGACACTCTTGTGGCTGAGAGGTTTGGTGAGGTTGGGTGAGCAAACGCAGACGCTTTAAAGTAATACTGCGTGGTACCCATCCCATGGGTCCCAAATCTCCAGGTTCAAGGGCATCTTCCTACATCGAAGACATGCATGAGAAACCCAGAAGATGGTACACCGTGTGATCGGGAAAGGTTTCTAAAACGCACCTCATTTCTCATCTCCTTGTGCTCGGGTTCGCCATTCCAGCCGCTTTCCTAGCAATCTCCCTCCTTGGAGAATCAGCACCTTTAACCTCGTGTTCCGTAAAGGTTGCAATTTGTCCTGAGGATGAACGGGAAGAGGGGGAACCAATGAGAGACTACCTCTAGGTGTTGGGACAGGCACAGGTCACTCTATTTTCGCATCAGGAAGAAGAATTAACCACAGGCTCAGCCTGCCGCCCGGAAGCAGAATAGGGCCTGAAGCAATCCTGCGCTTCTGCGGCCAGCTCCCAAGAAAGCGAGTTGAAAAATGGAGCTCAGGGGCACTGCAATTCACAAACCTGCAGAGTTATAAATGATAACTCTCGTCCACTAATATATTGAGGGAAGGCAACGAAGAGGATTTGAAAGCAAGGTGGATTTGCAGGAAACAGATTTCAGGAGGGAGATTCGAATCGCCTTTAAAGCACAGGGAAAGCGGCAAAACCTCGACAATGATGCCCTTGGCCAAAAAGGGCGTATGCGTTTTTTCCTGAATATATTCAGGAAAAAACGCATACGCCCTTTTTGGCCAACCAAGCAACCTGGAAAGGCAAATCAGCGCTACAAAGAAGTCTCGCTTCCCATCGGTGAAAAGGGCCATGCTGAATAAAGTGTCAAAACCAGAAATGCAGGACACGCCATGGAGAAACGGGAGCATTGCTACGCTGATGGGCGGGATGTAAATTGCCAACAGCCACTCTGGAGAAGTGTACGGTGTGTCCTGAAACATCTAAAAAACTCAGCTTAGAGAGCATAGGGCACTTCCACTCATGGGCGTATAAATTGGGAAAACTAAAAATCAGAAATACACAGGCACCCCAAATTTTAGGGCTGCTCTGTTGACAAGAAACTTCACTTCGTTGCACTTTAATATCCCAGGAAAGAGAAAAATGGATAAAGAAGTTGTGGTCCTTATGTACAATGGAATATCACTCAGCCATGAAATCAACGTCATAAGGCTCGTAGCAGAATGATGAGTGGATTTAGGTACGACGATTCTACGTGAAATAAGTCACATAGAAAAAGACACTTATCATATCACTTATAGAGGGAATGCAAAAACCGCTACACTTGAACTGAATTACAAAACAGAAGAGAGTCACTCGTTTAGAAAACACACTATGTCTGCTTAACGGGAAAGGTGAGGTGGGGTGATGCATAAAACAAGGGTTTCAAATTAGCTCAGATACCGTTCCATAAACCCAATATGTAATAGACAAGACCTACTCCTTGCTCAGTGAACGGGACCCAACACCTCCTATTCACCGCCCAAGAATATATCTGACTAGTAAGAATCTTAAAACCTATGTGTTCATATTTCTCTGTAAGTGAGTCAAGTGGGTGTAAAGAGGCATAAACACAGCACTGAAAAGCAGCTAAACCCCATTATAAAAATCAATTACTTTTAAAAACCCGTGAAACAAAGACAGTGAAAGAGAGAGAAATTCTTACAAAATTTGTTCAAGGGCTGTGATGCCACCTGGGTTGACCATATCTAGACCCAGAGCTGATTGAGACATAAGGGTGGACACTCTTGGGGCTGAGAGGTTTGGTGAGGTTGGGTGAGCAAATGCAGACGCTTTAAAGTAATACTGCGTGGTACCCATCCCATGGGTCCCAAATCTCCAGGTTCAAGGGCATCTTCCTACATCGAAAACATGCATGAGAAACCCAGAAGATGGTACACCGTGTGATCGGGAAAGGTTTCTAAAACGCACCTCATTTCTCATCTCCTTCTGCTCAGATTCGCCATTCCAGCCGCTTTCCGAGCAATCTCCCTCCTTGGAGAATCAGCCCCTTTAACCTCGTGTCCCATACAGGTTGCAATTTGTCCTGAGGATGAACGGGAAGAGAGGGAACCAATGAGAGACTAGCTCTAGGTGTTGGGACAGGCACAGGTCACTCTATTTTTCCCATCAGGAAGAAGAACTAACCACAGGCTCAGCCTGCCGCCGGGTAGCAGAATAGGGCCTGAAGCAATCCTGTGCTTCTGCGGCCAGCTCCCAAGAAAGCGAGTTGAAAAATGGAGCTCAGGGGCACTGCAATTCAAAAACCTGCAGAGTTATAAATGATAACTCTCGTCCACAAATATATTGAAGGAAGGCAACGAAGAGGATTTGAAAGCTAGGCAGAATTGCAGGAAACAGATTTCAGGAGGGAGATTCGAATCGCCTTTAAAGCACAGGAAAAGCGGCAAAACCTCGACAATGATTCCCTTGGCCAAAAAGGGCGTATGCATTTTTTCCTGAATATATTCAGGAAAAAACGCATACGCCCTTTTTGGCCAACCAAGCAACCTGGAAAGGCAAATCAGCGCTACAAAGAAGTCTCGCTTCCCATCGGTCAAAAGGGCCATGCTGAATAAAGTGTCAAAACCAGAAATGCAGGACAGGCCATGGAGAAACGGGAGCCTTGCTACGCTGATGGGCGGGATGTAAATTGCCAACAGCCACTCTGGAGAGGTGTACGGTGTGTCTTGAAACATCTAAAAAACTCAACTTAGAGAGCATAGGGCACTTCCAATCATGGGCGTATAAATTGCGAAAACTAAAAATCAGCGAGACACAGGCACCCCAAAGTTTAGGGCTGCTCTGTTGGCAAGAACCTCCACTTCGTTACACCTTAAATATCCCAGGAAACAGAAAAATGGATAAAGAAGTTGTGGTCCTTATGTACAATGGAATATCACTCAGCCATGAAATCAACGTCATAAGCCTAGTAGCAGCATGATGAGTGGATTTAGGTACGACGATTCTACGTGGAATAAGTCACACAGAAAAAGACACTTATCATAAGATATCACTTATAGAGGGAATGTAAAAACCGCTACACTTGAACTGAATTACAAAACAGAAGAGAGTCACACGTTTAGAAAACACACTATGGCTGCTTAACGGGAAAAGTGAGGTGGGGTAATGCATAAAACAAGGGTTTCAAATTAGCTCAGATACCGTTCCATAAACCCAATATGTAATAGACAAGACCTACTCCTTGGTCAGTGAACGGGACCCAACACCCCCTATTCACCGCCCAAGAATATATCTGACTAGTAAGAATCTTAAAACCTAGGTATTCAAATCTCTCTGTAAGTGAGTCAAGTGGGTGTAAAGCGGCATAAACACAGCACTGAAAAGCAGCTAAACCCCATTATAAAAATCAATTACTTTTAAAAACCCGTGAAACAAAGACAGTGAAAGAAAGAGAAATTCTTACAAAATTCGTTCAAGGGCTGTGATGCCACCTGGGTTGACCATATCTAGACCCAGAGCTGATTGAGACATAAGGGTGGACACTCTTGTGGCTGAGAGGTTTGGTGAGGTTGGGTGAGCAAACGCAGACGCTTTAAAGTAATACTGCGTGGTACCCATCCCATGGGTCCCAAATCTCCAGGTTCAAGGGCATCTTCCTACATCGAAAACATGCATGAGAAACCCAGAAGATGGTACACCGTGTGATCGGGAAAGGTTTCTAAAACGCACCTCATTTCTCATCTCCTTGTGCTCGGGTTCGCCATTCCAGCCGCTTTCCTAGCAATCTCCCTCCTTGGAGAATCAGCACCTTTAACCTCGTGTTCCGTAAAGGTTGCAATTTGTCCTGAGGATGAACGGGAAGAGGGGGAACCAATGAGAGACTACCTCTAGGTGTTGGGACAGGCACAGGTCACTCTATTTTCGCATCAGGAAGAAGAATTAACCACAGGCTCAGCCTGCCGCCCGGAAGCAGAATAGGGCCTGAAGCAATCCTGCGCTTCTGCGGCCAGCTCCCAAGAAAGCGAGTTGAAAAATGGAGCTCAGGGGCACTGCAATTCACAAACATGCAGAGTTATAAATGATAACTCTCGTCCACTAATATATTGAGGGAAGGCAACGAAGAGGATTTGAAAGCAAGGCAGATTTGCAGGAAACAGATTTCAGGAGGGAGATTCGAATCGCCTTTAAAGCACAGGGAAAGCGGCAAAACCTCGACAATGATGCCCTTGGCCAAAAAGGGCGTATGCGTTTTTCCTGAATATATTCAGGAAAAAACGCATACGCCCTTTTTGGCCAACCAAGCAACCTGGAAAGGCAAATCAGCGCTACAAAGAAGTCTCGCTTCCCATCGGTGAAAAGGGCCATGCTGAATAAAGTGTCAAAACCAGAAATGCAGGACACGCCATGGAGAAACGGGAGCATTGCTACGCTGATGGGCGGGATGTAAATTGCCAACAGCCACTCTGGAGAAGTGTACGGTGTGTCTTGAAACATCTAAAAAACTCAGCTTAGAGAGCATAGGGCACTTCCACTCGTGGGCGTATAAATTGGGAAAACTAAAAATCAGCAAGACACAGGCACCCCAAAGTTTAGGGCTGCTCTGTTGACAAGAACCTCCACTTCGTTACACCTTAAATATCCCAGGAAACAGAAAAATGGATAAAGAAGTTGTGGTCCTTATGTACAATGGAATATCACTCAGCCATGAAATCAACGTCATAAGCCTAGTAGCAGCATGATGAGTGGATTTAGGTACGACGATTCTACGTGGAATAAGTCACACAGAAAAAGACACTTATCATAAGATATCACTTATAGAGGGAATGTAAAAACCGCTACACTTGAACTGAATTACAAAACAGAAGAGAGTCACACGTTTAGAAAACACACTATGGCTGCTTAACGGGAAAAGTGAGGTGGGGTGATGCATAAAACAAGGGTTTCAAATTAGCTCAGATACCGTTCCATAAACCCAATATGTAATAGACAAGACCTACTCCTTGGTCAGTGAACGGGACCCAACACCCCCTATTCACCGCCCAAGAATATATCTGACTAGTAAGAATCTTAAAACCTAGGTATTGAAATCTCTCTGTAAGTGAGTCAAGTGGGTGTAAAGCGGCATAAACACAGCACTGAAAAGCAGCTAAACCCCATTATAAAAATCAATTACTTTTAAAAACCCGTGAAACAAAGACAGTGAAAGAGAGAGAAATTCTTACAAAATTCGTTCAAGGGCTGTGATGCCACCTGGGTTGACCATATCTAGACCCAGAGCTGATTGAGACATAAGGGTGGACACTCTTGTGGCTGAGAGGTTTGGTGAGGTTGGGTGAGCAAACGCAGACGCTTTAAAGTAATACTGCGTGGTACCCATCCCATGGGTCCCAAATCTCCAGGTTCAAGGGCATCTTCCTACATCGAAAACATGCATGAGAAACCCAGAAGATGGTACACCGTGTGATCGGGAAAGGTTTCTAAAACGCACCTCATTTCTCATCTCCTTGTGCTCGGGTTCGCCATTCCAGCCGCTTTCCTAGCAATCTCCCTCCTTGGAGAATCAGCACCTTTAACCTCGTGTTCCGTAAAGGTTGCAATTTGTCCTGAGGATGAACGGGAAGAGGGGGAACCAATGAGAGACTACCTCTAGGTGTTGGGACAGGCACAGGTCACTCTATTTTCGCATCAGGAAGAAGAATTAACCACAGGCTCAGCCTGCCGCCCGGAAGCAGAATAGGGCCTGAAGCAATCCTGCGCTTCTGCGGCCAGCTCCCAAGAAAGTGAGTTGAAAAATGGAGCTCAGGGGCACTGCAATTCACAAACCTGCAGAGATATAAATGATAACTCTCGTCCACTAATATATTGAGGGTAGGCAACGAAGAGGATTTGAAAGCAAGGCGGATTTGCAGGAAACAGATTTCAGGAGGGAGATTCGAATCGCCTTTAAAGCACAGGGAAAGCGGCAAAACCTCGACAATGATGCCCTTGGCCAAAAAGGGCGTATATGTTTTTCCTGAATATATTCAGGAAAAAACGCATACGCCCTTTTTGGCCAACCAAGCAACCTGGAAAGGCAAATCAGCGCTACAAAGAAGTCTCGCTTCCCATCGGTCAAAAGGGCCATGCTGAATAAAGTGTCAAAACCAGAAATGCAGGACACGCCAAGGAGAAACGGGAGCATTGCTACGCTGATGGGCGGGATGTAAATTGCCAACAGCCACTCTGGAGAAGTGTACGGTGTGTCTTGAAACATCTAAAAAACTCAGCTTAGAGAGCATAGGGCACTTCCACTCGTGGGCGTATAAATTGGGAAAACTAAAAATCAGCAAGACACAGGCACCCCAAAGTTTAGGGCTGCTCTGTTGACAAGAACCTCCACTTCGTTACACCTTAAATATCCCAGGAAACAGAAAAATGGATAAAGAAGTTGTGGTCCTTATGTACAATGGAATATCACTCAGCCATGAAATCAACGTCATAAGCCTAGTAGCAGCATGATGAGTGGATTTAGGTACGACGATTCTACGTGGAATAAGTCACACAGAAAAAGACACTTATCATAAGATATCACTTATAGAGGGAATGTAAAAACCGCTACACTTGAACTGAATTACAAAACAGAAGAGAGTCACACGTTTAGAAAACACACTATGGCTGCTTAAAGGGAAAAGTGAGGTGGGGTGATGCATAAAACAAGGGTTTCAAATTAGCTCAGATACCGTTCCATAAACCCAATATGTAATAGACAAGACCTACTCCTTGGTCAGTGAACGGGACCCAACACCCCCTATTCACCGCCCAAGAATATATCTGACTAGTAAGAATCTTAAAACCTAGGTATTGAAATCTCTCTGTAAGTGAGTCAAGTGGGTGTAAAGCGGCATAAACACAGCACTGAAAAGCAGCTAAACCCCATTATAAAAATCAATTACTTTTAAAAACCCATGAAACAAAGACAGTGAAAGAGAGAGAAATTCTTACAAAATTCGTTCAAGGGCTCTGATGCCACCTGGGTTGACCATATCTAGACCCAGAGCTGATTGAGACATAAGGGTGGACACTCTTGTGGCTGAGAGGTTTGGTGAGGTTGGGTGAGCAAACGCAGACGCTTTAAAGTAATACTGCGTGGTACCCATCCCATGGGTCCCAAATCTCCAGGTTCAAGGGCATCTTCCTACATCGAAGACATGCATGAGAAACCCAGAAGATGGTACACCGTGTGATCGGGAAAGGTTTCTAAAACGCACCTCATTTCTCATCTCCTTGTGCTCGGGTTCGCCATTCCAGCCGCTTTCCTAGCAATCTCCCTCCTTGGAGAATCAGCACCTTTAACCTCGTGTTCCGTAAAGGTTGCAATTTGTCCTGAGGATGAACGGGAAGAGGGGGAACCAATGAGAGACTACCTCTAGGTGTTGGGACAGGCACAGGTCACTCTATTTTCGCATCAGGAAGAAGAATTAACCACAGGCTCAGCCTGCCGCCCGGAAGCAGAATAGGGCCTGAAGCAATCCTGCGCTTCTGCGGCCAGCTCCCAAGAAAGCGAGTTGAAAAATGGAGCTCAGGGGCACTGCAATTCACAAACCTGCAGAGTTATAAATGATAACTCTCGTCCACTAATATATTGAGGGAAGGCAACGAAGAGGATTTGAAAGCAAGGCGGATTTGCAGGAAACAGATTTCAGGAGGGAGATTCGAATCGCCTTTAAAGCACAGGGAAAGCGGCAAAACCTCGACAATGATGCCCTTGGCCAAAAAGGGCGTATGCGTTTTTCCTGAATATATTCAGGAAAAAACGCATACGCCCTTTTTGGCCAACCAAGCAACGTGGAAAGGCAAATCAGCGCTACAAAGAAGTCTCGCTTCCCATCGGTGAAAAGGGCCATGCTGAATAAAGTGTCAAAACCAGAAATGCAGGACACGCCAAGGAGAAACGGGAGCATTGCTACGCTGATGGGCGGGATGTAAATTGCCAACAGCCACTCTGGAGAAGTGTACGGTGTGTCTTGAAACATCTAAAAAACTCAGCTTAGAGAGCATAGGGCACTTCCACTCGTGGGCGTATAAATTGGGAAAACTAAAAATCAGCAAGACACAGGCACCCCAAAGTTTAGGGCTGCTCTGTTGACAAGAACCTCCACTTCGTCACACCTTAAATATCCCAAGAAAGAGAAAAATGGATAAAGAAGTTGTGGTCCTTATGTACAATGGAATATCACTCAGCCATGAAATCTACGTCATACGGCTCGTAGCAGCATGATGAGTGGATTTAGGTACGACGATTCTACGTGAAATAAGTCACACAGAAAAAGACACTTATCATAAGATATCACTTACAGAGGGAATGTAAAAACCGCTACACTTGAACTGAATTACAAAACAGAAGAGAGTCACACGTTTAGAAAACACACTATGGCTGCTTAACGGGAAAGGTGAGGTGGGGTGATGCATAAAACAAGTGTTTCAAATTAGCTCAGATACCGTTCCATAAACCCAATATGTAATAGACAAGACCTACTCCTTGCTTAGTGAACGGGACTCAACACCCCCTATTCACCGCCCAAGAATATATCGGCCTAGTAAGAATCTTAAAACCTATGTGTTGATATCTCTCTGTAAGTGACTCAAGTGGGTGTAAAGCGGCATAAACACAGCAGTGAAAAGCAGCTAAACCCCATTATAAAAATCAATTACTTTTTAAAACCCGTGAAACAAAGACAGTGAAAGAGAGAGAAATTCTTACAAAATTCGTTCAGGGGCTGTGATGCCACCTGGGTTGACCATATCTAGACCCAGAGCTGATTGAGACATAAGGGCGGACACTCTTGGGGCTGAGAGGTTCGGTGAGGTTGGGTGAGGAAACGCAGACCCTTTAAAGTAATACTGCGTGGTACCCATCCCATGGGTCCCAAATCTCCAGGTTCAAGGGCATCTTCCGACATCGAAAACATGCATGAGAAACCCAGAAGATTGGACACCGTGTGCTCGGGAAAGGTTTCTAAAACGCACATCATGTCTCATCTCCTTGTGCTCGGGTTCGCCATTCCAGCCGCTTTCCTCGCAATCTCCCTCCTTGGAGAATCAGCACCTTTAACCTCCTGTTCTGTACACGTTGCAATTTGTCCTGAGGAGGAACGGGAAGAGGGGGAACCAATGAGAGACTAGCTCTAGGTCTTGGGACAGGCACAGGTCACTCTATTTTCCCTTCAGGAAGAAGAATTAACCACAGGCTCAGCCTGCCGCCCCTAAGGAGAATAGGGCCTGAAGCAATCCTGCACATTTGCGGCCAGCTCCCAAGAAAGTGAGTTGAAAAATGGAGCTCAGGGGCACTGCAATTCACAAACCTGCAGAGTTATAAATGATAACTCTCGTCCACAAATATACTGAGGGAAGGCAACGAAGAGGATTTGAAAGCAAGGCAGAATTGCAGGAAACAGGTTTCAGGAGGAGGATTCGAATCGCCTTTAAAGCACAGGAAAAGCGGCAAAACCTCGACAATGATGCCCTTGGCCAAAAAGGGCGTATGCGTTTTTTCCTGAATATATTCAGGAAAAAACGCATACGCCCTTTTTGGCCAACCAAGCAACCTGGAAAGGCAAATCAGCGCTACAAAGAAGTCTCGCTTCCCATCGGTCAAAAGGGCCATGCTGAATAAAGTGTCAAAACCAGAAATGCAGGACAGGCCATGGAGAAACGGGAGCCTTGCTACGCTGATGGGCAGGATGTAAATTGCCAACAGCCACTCTGGAGAGGTGTACGGTGTGTCTTGAAACATCTAAAAAACTCAGCTTAGAGAGCATAGGGCACTTCCACTCGTGGGCGTATAAATTGGGAAAACTAAAAATCAGCAAGACACAGGCACCCCAAAGTTTAGGGCTGCTCTGTTGACAAGAACCTCCACTTCGTCACACCTTAAATATCCCAAGAAAGAGAAAAATGGATAAAGAAGTTGTGGTCCTTATGTACAATGGAATATCACTCAGCCATGCAATCTACGTCATACGGCTCGTAGCAGCATGATGAGTGGATTTAGGTACGACGATTCTACGTGAAATAAGTCACACAGAAAACGACACTTATCATAAGATATCACTTACAGAGGGAATGTAAAAACCGCTACACTTGAACTGAATTACAAAACAGAAGAGAGTCACACGTTTAGAAAACACACTATGGCTGCTTAACGGGAAAGGTGAGGTGGGTGATGCATAAAACAAGGGTTTCAAATTAGCTCAGATACCGTTCCATAAACCCAATATGTAATAGACAAGACATACTCCTTGCTCAGTGAACGGGACTCAACACCCCCTATTCACCGCCCAAGAATATATCTGACTAGTAAGAATCTTAAAACTTATGTGTTGATATCTCTCTGTAAGTGACTCAAGTGGGTGTAAAGCGGCATAAACACAGCACTGAAAAGCCGCTAAACCCCATTATACAAATCAATTACTTTTAAAAACCCGTGAAGCAAAGACAGTGAAAGAGAGAGAAATTTTTAGAAAATTCGTTCAGGGGCTGTGATGCCACCTGGATTGACCATATCTAGACCCACAGCTGATTGAGACATAAGGGTGGACCCCTTTGAGGGCTGAGAGGTTTGGTGAGGTTGGGTGAGCAAACGCAGACCCTTGAAAGTAATACTGCGTGGTACCCATCCCATGGGTCCCAAATCTCCAGGTTCAAGGGCATCTTCCTACATCGAAAACATGCATGAGAAACCCAGAAGATGGTACACCGTGTGATCGGGAAAGGCTTCTAAAACGCACCTCATTTCTCATCTCCTTGTGCTCGGGTTCGCCATTCCAGCCGCTTTCCTCGCAATCTCCCTCCTTGGAGAATCAGCACCTTTAACCTCCTGTTCTGTACACGTTGCAATTTGTCCTGAGGAGGAACGGGAAGAAGGGGAACCAATGAGGGACTAGCTCTAGGTCTTGGGACAGGCACAGGTCACTCTATTTTCCCTTCAGGAAGAAGAATTAACCACAGGCTCAGCCTGCCGCCCCTAAGGAGAATAGGGCCTGAAGGAATCCTGCACATTTCCGGCCAGCTCCCAAGAAAGCGAGTTGAAAAATGGAGCTCAGGGGCACTGCAATTCACAAACCTGCAGAGTTATAAATGATAACTCTCGTCCACAAATATACTGAGGGAAGGCAACGAAGACGATTTGAAAGCAAGGCAGAATTGCAGGAAACAGGTTTCAGGAGGAGGATTCGAATCGCCTTTAAAGCACAGGAAAAGCGGCAAAACCTCGACAATGATGCCCTTGGCCAAAAAGGGCGTATGCGTTTTTTCCTGATTATATTCAGGAAAAAACGCATACGCCCTTTTTGGCCAACCAAGCAACCTGGAAAGGCAAATCAGCGCTACAAAGAAGTCTCGCTTCCCATCGGTCAAAAGGGCCATGCTGAATAAAGTGTCAAAACCAGCAATGCAGGACAGGCCTTGGAGAAACGGGAGCCTTGCTACGCTGATGGGCGGGATGTAAATTGCCAACAGCCACTCTGGAGAGGTGTACGGTGTGTCTTGAAACATCTAAAAAACTCAGCTTAGAGAGCATAGGGCACTTCCACTCGTGGGCGTATAAATTGGGAAAACTAAAAATCAGCAAGACACAGGCACCCCAAAGTTTAGGGCTGCTCTGTTGACAAGAACCTCCACTTCGTCACACCTTAAATATCCCAAGAAAGAGAAAAATGGATAAAGAAGTTGTGGTCCTTATGTACAATGGAATATCACTCAGCCATGCAATCTACGTCATACGGCTCGTAGCAGCATGATGAGTGGATTTAGGTACGACGATTCTACGTGAAATAAGTCACACAGAAAACGACACTTATCATAAGATATCACTTACAGAGGGAATGTAAAAACCGCTACACTTGAACTGAATTACAAAACAGAAGAGAGTCACACGTTTAGAAAACACACTATGGCTGCTTAACGGGAAAGGTGAGGTGGGTGATGCATAAAACAAGGGTTTCAAATTAGCTCAGATACCGTTCCATAAACCCAATATGTAATAGACAAGACATACTCCTTGCTCAGTGAACGGGACTCAACACCCCCTATTCACCGCCCAAGAATATATCTGACTAGTAAGAATCTTAAAACTTATGTGTTGATATCTCTCTGTAAGTGACTCAAGTGGGTGTAAAGCGGCATAAACACAGCACTGAAAAGCCGCTAAACCCCATTATAAAAATCAATTACTTTTAAAAACCCGTGAAGCAAAGACAGTGAAAGAGAGAGAAATTTTTAGAAAATTCGTTCAGGGGCTGTGATGCCACCTGGATTGACCATATCTAGACCCACAGCTGATTGAGACATAAGGGTGGACCCCTTTGAGGGCTGAGAGGTTTGGTGAGGTTGGGTGAGCAAACGCAGACCCTTGAAAGTAATACTGCGTGGTACCCATCCCATGGGTCCCAAATCTCCAGGTTCAAGGGCATCTTCCTACATCGAAAACATGCATGAGAAACCCAGAAGATGGTACACCGTGTGATCGGGAAAGGCTTCTAAAACGCACCTCATTTCTCATCTCCTTGTGCTCGGGTTCGCCATTCCAGCCGCTTTCCTCGCAATCTCCCTCCTTGGAGAATCAGCACCTTTAACCTCCTGTTCTGTACACGTTGCAATTTGTCCTGAGGAGGAACGGGAAGAAGGGGAACCAATGAGGGACTAGCTCTAGGTCTTGGGACAGGCACAGGTCACTCTATTTTCCCTTCAGGAAGAAGAATTAACCACAGGCTCAGCCTGCCGCCCCTAAGGAGAATAGGGCCTGAAGGAATCCTGCACATTTCCGGCCAGCTCCCAAGAAAGCGAGTTGAAAAATGGAGCTCAGGGGCACTGCAATTCACAAACCTGCAGAGTTATAAATGATAACTCTCGTCCACAAATATACTGAGGGAAGGCAACGAAGACGATTTGAAAGCAAGGCAGAATTGCAGGAAACAGGTTTCAGGAGGAGGATTCGAATCGCCTTTAAAGCACAGGAAAAGCGGCAAAACCTCGACAATGATGCCCTTGGCCAAAAAGGGCGTATGCGTTTTTTCCTGATTATATTCAGGAAAAAACGCATACGCCCTTTTTGGCCAACCAAGCAACCTGGAAAGGCAAATCAGCGCTACAAAGAAGTCTCGCTTCCCATCGGTCAAAAGGGCCATGCTGAATAAAGTGTCAAAACCAGCAATGCAGGACAGGCCTTGGAGAAACGGGAGCCTTGCTACGCTGATGGGCGGGATGTAAATTGCCAACAGCCACTCTGGAGAGGTGTACGGTGTGTCTTGAAACATCTAAAAAACTCAGCTTAGAGAGCATAGGGCACTTCCACTCGTGGGCGTATAAATTGGGAAAACTAAAAATCAGCAAGACACAGGCACCCCAAAGTTTAGGGCTGCTCTGTTGACAAGAACCTCCACTTCGTCACACCTTAAATATCCCAAGAAAGAGAAAAATGGATAAAGAAGTTGTGGTCCTTATGTACAATGGAATATCACTCAGCCATGAAATCTACGTCATACGGCTCGTAGCAGCATGATGAGTGGATTTAGGTACGACGATTCTACGTGAAATAAGTCACACAGAAAAAGACACTTATCATAAGATATCACTTACAGAGGGAATGTAAAAACCGCTACACTTGAACTGAATTACAAAACAGAAGAGAGTCACACGTTTAGAAAACACACTATGGCTGCTTAACGGGAAAGGTGAGGTGGGGTGATGCAAAAAACAAGGGTTTCAAATTAGCTCAGATACCGTTCCATAAACCCAATGTGTAATAGACAAGACCTACTCCTTGCTCAGTGAACGGGACTCAACACCCCCTATTCACCGCCCAAGAATATATCGGCCTAGTAAGAATCTTAAAACCTATGTGTTGATATCTCTCTGTAAGTGACTCAAGTGGGTGTAAAGCGGCATAAACACAGCAGTGAAAAGCAGCTAAACCCCATTATAAAAATCAATTACTTTTTAAAACCCGTGAAACAAAGACAGTGAAAGAGAGAGAAATTCTTACAAAATTCGTTCAGGGGCTGTGATGCCACCTGGGTTGACCATATCTAGACCCAGAGCTGATTGAGACATAAGGGCGGACACTCTTGGGGCTGAGAGGTTCGGTGAGGTTGGGTGAGGAAACGCAGACCCTTTAAAGTAATACTGCGTGGTACCCATCCCATGGGTCCCAAATCTCCAGGTTCAAGGGCATCTTCCTACATCGAAAACATGCATGAGAAACCCAGAAGATGGGACACCGTGTGCTCGGGAAAGGTTTCTAAAACGCACATCATGTCTCATCTCCTTGTGCTCGGGTTCGCCATTCCAGCCGCTTTCCTAGCAATCTCCCTCCTTGGAGAATCAGCACCTTTAAACTCCTGTTCCGTACAGGTTGCAATTTGTCCTGAGGATGAACGGGAAGAGGGGGAACCAATGAGCGATTAGCTCTAGGTCTTGGGACAGGCACAGGTCACTCTATTTTCCCATCAGGAAGAAGAATTAACCACAGGCTCAGCCTGCCACCCGGAAGCAGAATAGGGCCTGAAGCAATCCTGCGCTTTTGCGGCAAGCTCCCAAGAAAGCGAGTTGAAAAATGGAGCTCAGGGGCACTGCAATTCACAAACCTGCAGAGTTATAAATGATAACTCTCGTCCACAAATATATTGAGGGAAGGCAACGAAGAGGATTTGAAAGCAAGGCAGAATTGCAGGAAACAGATTTCAGGAGGGAGATTCGAATCGAATTTAAAGCACAGGAAAAGCGGCAAAACCTCGACAATGATGCCCTTGGCCAAAAAGGGCGTATGCGTTTTTTCCTGAATATATTCAGGAAAAAACGCATACGCCCTTTTTGGCCAACCAAGCAACCTGGAAAGGCAAATCAGCGCTACCAAGAAGTCTCGCTTCCCATCGGTCAAAAGGGCCATGCTGAATAAAGTGTCAAAACCAGAAATGCAGGACAGGCCATGGAGAAACGGGAGCCTTGCTACGCTGATGGGCGGGATGTAAATTGCCAACAGCCACTCTGGAGAAGTGTACGGTGTGTCCTGAAACATCTAAAAAACTCAGCTTAGAGAGCATAGGGCACTTCCACTCGTGGGCGTATAAATTGGGAAAACTAAAAATCAGCAAGACACAGGCACCCCAAAGTTTAGGGCTGCTCTGTTGACAAGAACCTCCACTTCGTCACACCTTAAATATCCCAAGAAAGAGAAAAATGGATAAAGAAGTTGTGGTCCTTATGTACAATGGAATATCACTCAGCCATGAAATCTACGTCATACGGCTCGTAGCAGCATGATGAGTGGATTTAGGTACGACGATTCTACGTGAAATAAGTCACACAGAAAACGACACTTATCATAAGATATCACTTACAGAGGGAATGTAAAAACCGCTACACTTGAACTGAATTACAAAACAGAAGAGAGTCACACGTTTAGAAAACACACTATGGCTGCTTAACGGGAAAGGTGAGGTGGGTGATGCATAAAACAAGGGTTTCAAATTAGCTCAGATACCGTTCCATAAACCCAACATGTAATAGACAAGACCTACTCCTTGCTCAGTGAACGGGACTCAACACCCCCTATTCACCGCCCAAGAATATATCTGACTAGTAAGAATCTTAAAACTTATGTGTTGATATCTCTCTGTAAGTGACTCAAGTGGGTGTAAAGCGGCATAAACACAGCACTGAAAAGCAGCTAAACCCCATTATAAAAATCAATTACTTTTAAAAACCCGTGAAGCAAAGACAGTGAAAGAGAGAGAAATTCTTAGAAAATTCGTTCAGGGGCTGTGATGCCACCTGGATTGACCATATCTAGACCCACAGCTGATTGAGACATAAGGGTGGACCCCTTTGAGGGCTGAGAGGTTTGGTGAGGTTGGGTGAGCAAACGCAGACTCTTGAAAGTAATACTGCGTGGTACCCATCCCATGGGTCCCAAATCTCCAGGTTCAAGGGCATCTTCCTACATCGAAAACATGCATGAGAAACCCAGAAGATGGTACACCGTGTGATCGGGAAAGGCTTCTAAAACGCACCTCATTTCTCATCTCCTTGTGCTCGGGTTCGCCATTCCAGCCGCTTTCCTCGAAATCTCCCTCCTTGGAGAATCAGCACCTTTAACCTCCTGTTCTGTACACGTTGCAATTTGTCCTGAGGAGGAACGGGAAGAGGGGGAACCAATGAGAGACTAGCTCTAGGTCTTGGGACAGGCACAGGACACTCTATTTTCCCTTCAGGAAGAAGAATTAACCACAGGCTCAGCCTGCCGCCCCTAAGGAGAATAGGGCCTGAAGCAATCCTGCACATTTGCGGCCAGCTCCCAAGAAAGCCAGTTGAAAAATGGAGCTCAGGGGCACTGCAATTCACAAACCTGCAGAGTTATAAATGATAACTCTCGTCCACAAATATACTGAGGGAAGGCAACGAAGAGGATTTGAAAGCAAGGCAGAATTGCAGGAAACAGGTTTCAGGAGGAGGATTCGAATCGCCTTTAAAGCACAGGAAAAGCGGCAAAACCTCGACAATGATGCCCTTGGCCAAAAAGGGCGTATGCGTTTTTTCCTGAATATATTCAGGAAAAAACGCATACGCCCTTTTTGGCCAACCAAGCAACCTGGAAAGGCAAATCAGCGCTACCAAGAAGTCTCGCTTCCCATCGGTCAAAAGGGCCATGCTGAATAAAGTGTCAAAACCAGCAATGCAGGACAGGCCATGGAGAAACGGGAGCCTTGCTACGCTGATGGGCAGGATGTAAATTGCCAACAGCCACTCTGGAGAGGTGTACGGTGTGTCTTGAAACATCTAAAAAACTCAGCTTAGAGAGCATAGGGCACTTCCACTCGTGGGCGTATAAATTGGGAAAAGTAAAAATCAGCAAGACACAGGCACCCCAAAGTTTAGGGCTGCTCTGTTGACAAGAACCTCCACTTCGTCACACCTTAAATATCCCAAGAAAGAGAAAAATGGATAAAGAAGTTGTGGTCCTTATGTACAATGGAATATCACTCAGCCATGAAATCTACGTCATACGGCTCGTAGCAGCATGATGAGTGGATTTAGGTACGATGATTCTACGTGAAATAAGTCACACAGAAAAAGACACTTATCATAAGATATCACTTACGGAGGGAATGTAAAAACCGCTACACTTGAACTGAATTACAAAACAGAAGAGAGTCACACGTTTAGAAAACACACTATGGCTGCTTAACGGGAAAGGTGAGGTGGGGTGATGCATAAAACAAGGGTTTCAAATTAGCTCAGATACCGTTCCATAAACCCAATATGTAATAGACAAGACCTACTCCTTGCTCAGTGAACGGGACTCAACACCCCCTATTCACCGCCCAAGAATATATCGGCCTAGTAAGAATCTTAAAACCTATGTGTTGATATCTCTCTGTAAGTGACTCAAGTGGGTGTAAAGCGGCATAAACACAGCAGTGAAAAGCAGCTAAACCCCATTATAAAAATCAATTACTTTTTAAAACCCGTGAAACAAAGACAGTGAAAGAGAGAGAAATTCTTACAAAATTCGTTCAGGGGCTGTGATGCCACCTGGGTTGACCATATCTAGACCCAGAGCTGATTGAGACATAAGGGCGGACACTCTTGGGGCTGAGAGGTTCGGTGAGGTTGGGTGAGGAAACGCAGACCCTTTAAAGTAATACTGCGTGGTACCCATCCCATGGGTCCCAAATCTCCAGGTTCAAGGGCATCTTCCTACATCGAAAACATGCATGAGAAACCCAGAAGATGGGACACCGTGTGCTCGGGAAAGGTTTCTAAAACGCACATCATGTCTCATCTCCTTGTGCACGGGTTCGCCATTCCAGCCGCTTTCCTAGAAATCTCCCTCCTTGGAGAATCAGCACCTTTAAACTCCTGTTCCGTACAGGTTGCAATTTGTCCTGAGGATGAACGGGAAGAGGGGGAACCAATGAGCGATTAGCTCTAGGTCTTGGGACAGGCACAGGTCACTCTATTTTCCCATCAGGAAGAAGAATTAACCACAGGCTCAGCCTGCCACCAGGAAGCAGAATAGGGCCTGAAGCAATCCTGCACTTTTGCGGCAAGCTCCCAAGAAAGCAAGTTGAAAAATGGAGCTCAGGGGCACTGCAATTCACAAACCTGCAGAGTTATAAATGATAACTCTCGTCCACAAATATATTGAGGGAAGGCAACGAAGAGGATTTGAAAGCAAGGCAGAATTGCAGGAAACAGATTTCAGGAGGGAGATTCGAATCGAATTTAAAGCACAGGAAAAGCGGCAAAACCTCGACAATGATGCCCTTGGCCAAAAAGGGCGTATGCGTTTTTTCCTGAATATATTCAGGAAAAAACGCGTACGCCCTTTTTGGCCAACCAAGCAACCTGGAAAGGCAAATCAGCGCTACAAAGAAGTCTCGCTTCCCATCGGTCAAAAGGGCCATGCTGAATAAAGTGTCAAAACCAGCAATGCAGGACAGGCCATGGCGAAACGGGAGCCTTGCTACGCTGATGGGCGGGATGTAAATTGCCAACAGCCACTCTGGAGAGGTGTACGGTGTGTCTTGAAACATCTAAAAAACTCAGCTTAGAGAGCATAGGGCACTTCCACTCATGGGCGTATAAATTGGGAAAACTAAAAATCAGCAAGACACAGGCACCCCAAAGTTTAGCGCTGCTCTGTTGACAAGAACCTCCACTTCGTCACACCTTAAATATCCGAAGAAAGAGAAAAATGGATAAAGAAGTTGTGGTCCTTATGTACAATGGAATATCACTCAGCCATGAAAACTACGTCATACGGCTCGTAGCAGCATGATGAGTGGATTTAGGTACGACAATTCTACGTGAAATAAGTCACACAGAAAACGACACTTATCATAAGATATCACTTACAGAGGGAATGTAAAAACCGCTACACTTGAACTGAATTACAAAACAGAAGAGACTCACACGTTTAGAAAACACACTATGGCTGCTTAACGGGAAAGGTGAGGTGGGTGATGCATAAAACAACGGTTTCAAATTAGCTCAGATACCGTTCCATAAACCCAACATGTAATAGACAAGACCTACTCCTTGCTCAGTGAACGGGACTCAACACCCCCTATTCACCGCCCAAGAATATATCTGACTAGTAAGAATCTTAAAACTTATGTGTTGATATCTCTCTGTAAGTGACTCAAGTGGGTGTAAAGCGGCATAAACACAGCAGTGAAAAGCAGATAAACCCCATTATAAAAATCAATTACTTTTTAAAACCCGTGAAACAAAGACAGTGAAAGAGAGAGAAATTCTTACAAAATTCGTTCAGGGGCTGTGATGCCACCTGGGTTGACCATATCTAGACCCACAACTGATTGAGACATAAGGGTGGACACTCCTGGGGCTGAGAGGTTTGGTGAGGTTGGGTGAGCAAACGCAGACCCTTTAAAGTAATACTGCGTGGTACCCATCCCATGGGTCCCAAATCTCCAGGTTCAAGGGCATCTTCCTACATCGAAAACATGCATGAGAAACCCAGAAGATGTTACACTGTGTGATCGGGAAAGGTTTCTAAAACGCACCTCATTTCTCATCTCCTTGTGCTCGGGTTCGCCATTCCAGCCGCTTTCCTAGCAATCTCCCTCCTTGGAGAATCAGCACCTTTAAACTCCTGTTCCGTATAGGTTGCAATTTGTCCTGAGGATGAACGGGAAGAGGGGGAACCAATGAGAGACTAGCTCTAGGTCTTGGGACAGGCACAGGTCACTCTATATTCCCTTCAGGAAGAAGAATTAACCACAGGCTCAGCCTGCCGCCCCTAAGGAGAATAGGGCCTGAAGCAATCCTGCACATTTGCGGCCAGCTCCCAAGAAAGCGAGTTGAAAAATGGAGCTCAGGGGCACTGCAATTCACAAACCTGCAGAGTTATAAATGATAACTCTCGTCCACAAATATACTGAGGGAAGGCAACGAAGAGGATTTGAAAGCAAGGCAGAATTGCAGGAAACAGGTTTCAGGAGGAGGATTCGAATCGCCTTTAAAGCACAGGAAAAGCGGCAAAACCTCGACAATGATGCCCTTGGCCAAAAAGGGCGTATGCGTTTTTTCCTGAATATATTCAAGAAAAAACGCATACGCCCTTTTTGGCCAACCAAGCAACCTGGAAAGGCAAATCAGCGCTACAAAGAAGTCTCGCTTCCCATCGGTCAAAAGGGCCATGCTGAATAAAGTGTCAAAACCAGCAATACAGGACAGGCCATGGAGAAACGGGAGCCTTGCTACGCTGATGGGCGGGATGTAAATTGCCAACAGCCACTCTGGAGAGGTGTACGGTGTGTCTTGAAACATCTAAAAAACTCAGCTTAGAGAGCATAGGGCACTTCCACTCATGGGCGTATAAATTGGGAAAACTAAAAATCAGCAAGACACAGGCACCCCAAAGTTTAGGGCTGCTCTGTTGACAAGAACCTCCACTTCGTCACACCTTAAATATCCCAAGAAAGAGAAAAATGGATAAAGAAGTTGTGGTCCTTATGTACAATGGAATATCACTCAGCCATGAAATCTACGTCATACGGCTCGTAGCAGCATGATGAGTGGATTTAGGTACGACGATTCTACGTGAAATAAGTCACAAAGAAAACGACACTAATCATAAGATATCACTTACAGAGGGAATGTAAAAACCGCTACACTTGAACTGAATTACAAAACAGAAGAGAGTCACACGTTTAGAAAACACACTATGGCTGCTTAACGGGAAAGGTGAGGTGGGTGATGCATAAAACAAGGGTTTCAAATTAGCTCAGATACCGTTACATAAACCCAATATGTAATAGACAAGACCTACTCCTTGCTCAGTGAACGGGACTCAACACCCCCTATTCACCGCCCAAGAATATATCTGACTAGTAAGAATCTTAAAACTTATGTGTTGATATCTCTCTGTAAGTGACTCAAGTGGGTGTAAAGCGGCATAAACACAGCACTGAAAAGCAGCTAAACCCCATTATAAAAATCAATTACTTTTAAAAACCCGTGAAGCAAAGACAGTGAAAGAGAGAGAAATTCTTAGAAAATTCGTTCAGGGGCTGTGATGCCACCTGGATTGACCATATCTAGACCCACAGCTGATTGAGACATAAGGGTGGACCCCTTTGAGGGCTGAGAGGTTTGGTGAGGTTGGGTGAGCAAACGCAGACCCTTTAAAGTAATACTGAGTGGTACCCATCCCATGGGTCCCAAATCTCCAGGTTCAAGGGCATCTTCCTACATCGAAAACATGCATGAGAAACCCAGAAGATGGTACACCGTGTGATCGGGAAAGGCTTCTAAAACGCACCTCATTTCTCATCTCCTTGTGCTCGGGTTCGCCATTCCAGCCGCTTTCCTCGCAATCTCCCTCCTTGGAGAATCAGCACCTTTAACCTCCTGTTCTGTACACGTTGCAATTTGTCCTGAGGAGGAACGGGAAGAGGGGGAACCAATGAGAGACTAGCTCTAGGTCTTGGGACAGGCACAGGTCACTCTATTTTCCCTTCAGGAAGAAGAATTAACCACAGGCTCAGCCTGCCGCCCCTAAGGAGAATAGGGCCTGAAGCAATCCTGCACATTTGCGGCCAGCTCCCAAGAAAGCGAGTTGAAAAATGGAGCTCAGGGGCACTGCAATTCACAAACCTGCAGAGTTATAAATGATAACTCTCGTCCACAAATATACTGAGGGAAGGCAACGAAGAGGATTTGAAAGCAAGGCAGAATTGCAGGAAACAGGTTTCAGGAGGAGGATTCGAATCGCCTTTAAAGCACAGGAAAAGCGGCAAAACCTCGACAATGATGCCCTTGGCCAAAAAGGGCGTATGCGTTTTTTCCTGAATATATTCAGGAAAAAACGCATACGCCCTTTTTGACCAACCAAGCAACCTGGAAAGGCAAATCAGCGCTACAAAGAAGTCTCGCTTCCCATCGGTCAAAAGGGCCATGCTGAATAAAGTGTCAAAACCAGCAATGCAGGACAGGCCATGGAGAAACGGGAGCCTTGCTACGCTGATGGGCGGGATGTAAATTGCCAACAGCCACTCTGGAGAGGTGTACGGTGTGTCTTGAAACATCTAAAAAACTCAGCTTAGAGAGCATAGGGCACTTTCACTCGTGGGCGTATAAATTGGGAAAACTAAAAATCAGCAAGACACAGGCACCCCAAAGTTTAGGGCTGCTCTGTTGACAAGAACCTCCACTTCGTCACACCTTAAATATCCCAAGAAAGAGAAAAATGGATAAAGAAGTTGTGGTCCTTATGTACAATGGAATATCACTCTGCCATGAAATCTACGTCATACGGCTCGTAGCAGCATGATGAGTGGATTTAGGTACGACGATTCTACGTGAAATAAGTCACACAGAAAAAGACACTTATCATAAGATATCACTTACAGAGGGAATGTAAAAACCGCTACACTTGAACTGAATTACAAAACAGAAGAGAGTCACACGTTTAGAAAACACACTATGGCTGCTTAACGGGAAAGGTGAGGTGGGGTGATGCATAAAACAAGGGTTTCAAATTAGCTCAGATACCGTTCCATAAACCCAATATGTAATAGACAAGACCTACTCCTTGCTCAGTGAACGGGACTCAACACCCCCTATTCACCGCCCAAGAATATATTGGCCTAGTAAGAATCTTAAAACCTATGTGTTGATATCTCTCTGTAAGTGACTCAAGTGGGTGTAAAGCGGCATAAACACAGCAGTGAAAAGCAGCTAAACCCCATTATAAAAATCAATTACTTTTTAAAACCCGTGAAACAAAGACAGTGAAAGAGAGAGAAATTCTTACAAAATTCGTTCAGGGGCTGTGATGCCACCTGGGTTGACCATATCTAGACCCAGAGCTGATTGAGACATAAGGGCGGACACTCTTGGGGCTGAGAGGTTCGGTGAGGTTGGGTGAGGAAACGCAGACCCTTTAAAGTAATACTGCGTGGTACCCATCCCATGGGTCCCAAATCTCCAGGTTCAAGGGCATCTTCCTACATCGAAAACATGCATGAGAAACCCAGAAGATGGGACACCGTGTGCTCGGGAAAGGTTTCTAAAACGCACATCATGTCTCATCTCCTTGTGCTCGGGTTCGCCATTCCAGCCGCTTTCCTAGCAATCTCCCTCCTTGGAGAATCAGCACCTTTAAACTCCTGTTCCGTACAGGTTGCAATTTGTCCTGAGGATGAACGGGAAGAGGGGGAACCAATGAGCGATTAGCTCTAGGTCTTGGGACAGGCACAGGTCACTCTATTTTCCCATCAGGAAGAAGAATTAACGACAGGCTCAGCCTGCCACCCGGAAGCAGAATAGGGCCTGAAGCAATCCTGCGCTTTTGCGGCAAGCTCCCAAGAAAGCGAGTTGAAAAATGGAGCTCAGGGGCACTGCAATTCACAAACCTGCAGAGTTATAAATGATAACTCTCGTCCACAAATATATTGAGGGAAGGCAACGAAGAGGATTTGAAAGCAAGGCAGAATTGCAGGAAACAGATTTCAGGAGGGAGATTCGAATCGAATTTAAAGCACAGGAAAAGCCGCAAAACCTCGACAATGATGCCCTTGGCCAAAAAGGGCGTATGCGTTTTTTCCTGAATATATTCAGGAAAAAACGCATACGCCCTTTTTGGCCAACCAAGCAACCTGGAAAGGCAAATCAGCGCTACAAAGATGTCTCGCTTCCCATCGGTCAAAAGGGCCATGCTGAATAAAGTGTCAAAACCAGAAATGCAGGACAGGCCATGGAGAAACGGGAGCCTTGCTACGCTGATGGGCGGGATGTAAATTGCCAACAGCCACTCTGGAGAGGTGTACGGTGTGTCTTGAAACATCTAAAAAACTCAGCTTAGAGAGCATAGGGCACTTCCACTCATGGGCGTATAAATTGGGAAAAATAAAAATCAGCAAGACACAGGCACCCCAAAGTTTAGGGCTGCTCTGTTGACAAGAACCTCCACTTCGTCACACCTTAAATATCCCAAGAAAGAGAAAAATGGATAAAGAAGTTGTGGTCCTTATGTACAATGGAATATCACTCAGCCATGAAAACTACGTCATACGGCTCGTAGCAGCATGATGAGTGGATTTAGGTACGACGATTCTACGTGAAATAAGTCACACAGAAAACGACACTTATCATAAGATATCACTTACAGAGGGAATGTAAAAACCGCTACACTTGAACTGAATTACAAAACAGAAGAGAGTCACACGTTTAGAAAACACACTATGGCTGCTTAACGGGAAAGGTGAGGTGGGTGATGCATAAAACAAGGGTTTCAAATTAGCTCAGATACCGTTCCATAAACCCAATATGTAATAGACAAGACCTACTCCTTGCTCAGTGAACGGGACTCAACACCCCCTATTCACCGCCCAAGAATATATCGGCCTAGTAAGAATCTTAAAACCTATGTGTTGATATCTCTCTGTACGTGACTCAAGTGGGTGTAAAGCGGCATAAACACAGCAGTGAAAAGCAGCTAAACCCCATTATAAAAATCAATTACTTTTTAAAACCCGTGAAACAAAGACAGTGAAAGAGAGAGAAATTCTTACAAAATTCGTTCAGGGGCTGTAATGCCACCTGGGTTGACCATATCTAGACCCACAACTGATTGAGACATAAGGGTGGACACTCCTGGGGCTGAGAGGTTTGGTGAGGTTGGGTGAGCAAACGCAGACCCTTTAAAGTAATACTGCGTGGTACCCATCCCATGGGTCCCAAATCTCCAGGTTCAAGGGCATCTTCCTACATCGAAAACATGCATGAGAAACCCAGAAGATGTTACACTGTGTGATCGGGAAAGGTTTCTAAAACGCACCTCATTTCTCATCTCCTTGTGCACGGGTTCGCCATTCCAGCCGCTTTCCTAGCAATCTCCCTCCTTGGAGAATCAGCACCTTTAAACTCCTGTTCCGTATAGGTTGCAATTTGTCCTGAGGATGAACGGGAAGAGGGGGAACCAATGAGAGACTAGCTCTAGGTCTTGGGACAGGCACAGGTCACTCTATTTTCCCTTCAGGAAGAAGAATTAACCACAGGCTCAGCCTGCCGCCCCTAAGGAGAATAGGGCCTGAAGCAATCCTGCACATTTGCGGCCAGCTCCCAAGAAAGCGAGTTGAAAAATGGAGCTCAGGGGCACTGCAATTCACAAACCTGCAGAGTTATAAATGATAACTCTCGTCCACAAATATACTGAGGGAAGGCAACGAAGAGGATTTGAAAGCAAGGCAGAATTGCAGGAAACAGGTTTCAGGAGGAGGATTCGAATCGCCTTTAAAGCACAGGAAAAGCGGCAAAACCTCGACAATGATGCCCTTGGCCAAAAAGGGCGTATGCGTTTTTTCCTGAATATATTCAAGAAAAAACGCATACGCCCTTTTTGGCCAACCAAGCAACCTGGAAAGGCAAATCAGCGCTACAAAGAAGTCTCGCTTCCCATCGGTCAAAAGGGCCATGCTGAATAAAGTGTCAAAACCAGCAATACAGGACAGGCCATGGAGAAACGGGAGCCTTGCTACGCTGATGGGCGGGATGTAAATTGCCAACAGCCACTCTGGAGAGGTGTACGGTGTGTCTTGAAACATCTAAAAAACTCAGCTTAGAGAGCATAGGGCACTTCCACTCATGGGCGTATAAATTGGGAAAACTAAAAATCAGCAAGACACAGGCACCCCAAAGTTTAGGGCTGCTCTGTTGACAAGAACCTCCACTTCGTCACACCTTAAATATCCCAAGAAAGAGAAAAATGGATAAAGAAGTTGTGGTCCTTATGTACAATGGAATATCACTCAGCCATGAAATCTACGTCATACGGCTCGTAGCAGCATGATGAGTGGATTTAGGTACGACGATTCTACGTGAAATAAGTCACAAAGAAAACGACACTAATCATAAGATATCACTTACAGAGGGAATGTAAAAACCGCTACACTTGAACTGAATTACAAAACAGAAGAGAGTCACACGTTTAGAAAACACACTATGGCTGCTTAACGGGAAAGGTGAGGTGGGTGATGAATAAAACAAGGGTTTCAAATTAGCTCAGATACCGTTCCATAAACCCAATATGTAATAGACAAGACCTACTCCTTGCTCAGTGAACGGGACTCAACACCCCCTATTCACCGCCCAAGAATATATCTGACTAGTAAGAATCTTAAAACTTATGTGTTGATATCTCTCTGTAAGTGACTCAAGTGGGTGTAAAGCGGCATAAACACAGCACTGAAAAGCAGCTAAACCCCATTATAAAAATCAATTACTTTTAAAAACCCGTGAAGCAAAGACAGTGAAAGAGAGAGAAATTCTTAGAAAATTCGTTCAGGGGCTGTGATGCCACCTGGATTGACCATATCTAGACCCACAGCTGATTGAGACATAAGGGTGGACCCCTTTGAGGGCTGAGAGGTTTGGTGAGGTTGGGTGAGCAAACGCAGACCCTTTAAAGTAATACTGAGTGGTACCCATCCCATGGGTCCCAAATCTCCAGGTTCAAGGGCATCTTCCTACATCGAAAACATGCATGAGAAACCCAGAAGATGGTACACCGTGTGATCGGGAAAGGCTTCTAAAACGCACCTCATTTCTCATCTCCTTGTGCTCGGGTTCGCCATTCCAGCCGCTTTCCTCGCAATCTCCCTCCTTGGAGAATCAGCACCTTTAACCTCCTGTTCTGTACACGTGCAATTTGTCCTGAGGAGGAACGGGAAGAGGGGGAACCAATGAGAGACTAGCTCTAGGTCTTGGGACAGGCACAGGTCACTCTATTTTCCCTTCAGGAAGAAGAATTAACCACAGGCTCAGCCTGACGCCCCTAAGGAGAATAGGGCCTGAAGCAATCCTGCACATTTGCGGCCAGCTCCCAAGAAAGCGAGTTGAAAAATGGAGCTCAGGGGCACTGCAATTCACAAACCTGCAGAGTTATAAATGATAACTCTCGTCCACAAATATACTGAGGGAAGGCAACGAAGAGGATTTGAAAGCAAGGCAGAATTGCAGGAAACAGGTTTCAGGAGGAGGATTCGAATCGCCTTTAAAGCACAGGAAAAGCGGCAAAACCTCGACAATGATGCCCTTGGCCAAAAAGGGCGTATGCGTTTTTTCCTGAATATATTCAGGAAAAAACGCATACGCCCTTTTTGACCAACCAAGCAACCTGGAAAGGCAAATCAGCGCTACAAAGAAGTCTCGCTTCCCATCGGTCAAAAGGGCCATGCTGAATAAAGTGTCAAAACCAGCAATGCAGGACAGGCCATGGAGAAACGGGAGCCTTGCTACGCTGATGGGCGGGATGTAAATTGCCAACAGCCACTCTGGAGAGGTGTACGGTGTGTCTTGAAACATCTAAAAAACTCAGCTTAGAGAGCATAGGGCACTTTCACTCGTGGGCGTATAAATTGGGAAAACTAAAAATCAGCAAGACACAGGCACCCCAAAGTTTAGGGCTGCTCTGTTGACAAGAACCTCCACTTCGTCACACCTTAAATATCCCAAGAAAGAGAAAAATGGATAAAGAAGTTGTGGTCCTTATGTACAATGGAATATCACTCTGCCATGAAATCTACGTCATACGGCTCGTAGCAGCATGATGAGTGGATTTAGGTACGACGATTCTACGTGAAATAAGTCACACAGAAAAAGACACTTATCATAAGATATCACTTACAGAGGGAATGTAAAAACCGCTACACTTGAACTGAATTACAAAACAGAAGAGAGTCACACGTTTAGAAAACACACTATGGCTGCTTAACGGGAAAGGTGAGGTGGGGTGATGCATAAAACAAGGGTTTCAAATTAGCTCAGATACCGTTCCATAAACCCAATATGTAATAGACAAGACCTACTCCTTGCTCAGTGAACGGGACTCAACACCCCCTATTCACCGCCCAAGAATATATCGGCCTAGTAAGAATCTTAAAACCTATGTGTTGATATCTCTCTGTAAGTGACTCAAGTGGGTGTAAAGCGGCATAAACACAGCAGTGAAAAGCAGCTAAACCCCATTATAAAAATCAATTACTTTTTAAAACCCGTGAAACAAAGACAGTGAAAGAGAGAGAAATTCTTACAAAATTCGTTCAGGGGCTGTGATGCCACCTGGGTTGACCATATCTAGACCCAGAGCTGATTGAGACATAAGGGCGGACACTCTTGGGGCTGAGAAGTTCGGTGAGGTTGGGTGAGGAAACGCAGACCCTTTAAAGTAATACTGCGTGGTACCCATCCCATGGGTCCCAAATCTCCAGGTTCAAGGGCATCTTCCTACATCGAAAACATGCATGAGAAACCCAGAAGATGGGACACCGTGTGCTCGGGAAAGGTTTCTAAAACGCACATCATGTCTCATCTCCTTGTGCTCGGGTTCGCCATTCCAGCCGCTTTCCTAGCAATCTCCCTCCTTGGAGAATCAGCACCTTTAAACTCCTGTTCCGTACAGGTTGCAATTTGTCCTGAGGATGAACGGGAAGAGGGGGAACCAATGAGCGATTAGCTCTAGGTCTTGGGACAGGCACAGGTCACTCTATTTTCCCATCAGGAAGAAGAATTAACGACAGGCTCAGCCTGCCACCCGGAAGCAGAATAGGGCCTGAAGCAATCCTGCGCTTTTGCGGCAAGCTCCCAAGAAAGCGAGTTGAAAAATGGAGCTCAGGGGCACTGCAATTCACAAACCTGCAGAGTTATAAATGATAACTCTCGTCCACAAATATATTGAGGGAAGGCAACGAAGAGGATTTGAAAGCAAGGCAGAATTGCAGGAAACAGATTTCAGGAGGGAGATTCGAATCGAATTTAAAGCACAGGAAAAGCCGCAAAACCTCGACAATGATGCCCTTGGCCAAAAAGGGCGTATGCGTTTTTTCCTGAATATATTCAGGAAAAAACGCATACGCCCTTTTTGGCCAACCAAGCAACCTGGAAAGGCAAATCAGCGCTACAAAGATGTCTCGCTTCCCATCGGTCAAAAGGGCCATGCTGAATAAAGTGTCAAAACCAGAAATGCAGGACAGGCCATGGAGAAACGGGAGCCTTGCTACGCTGATGGGCGGGATGTAAATTGCCAACAGCCACTCTGGAGAGGTGTACGGTGTGTCTTGAAACATCTAAAAAACTCAGCTTAGAGAGCATAGGGCACTTCCACTCATGGGCGTATAAATTGGGAAAAATAAAAATCAGCAAGACACAGGCACCCCAAAGTTTAGGGCTGCTCTGTTGACAAGAACCTCCACTTCGTCACACCTTAAATATCCCAAGAAAGAGAAAAATGGATAAAGAAGTTGTGGTCCTTATGTACAATGGAATATCACTCAGCCATGAAAACTACGTCATACGGCTCGTAGCAGCATGATGAGTGGATTTAGGTACGACGATTCTACGTGAAATAAGTCACACAGAAAACGACACTTATCATAAGATATCACTTACAGAGGGAATGTAAAAACCGCTACACTTGAACTGAATTACAAAACAGAAGAGAGTCACACGTTTAGAAAACACACTATGGCTGCTTAACGGGAAAGGTGAGGTGGGTGATGCATAAAACAAGGGTTTCAAATTAGCTCAGATACCGTTCCATAAACCCAATATGTAATAGACAAGACCTACTCCTTGCTCAGTGAACGGGACTCAACACCCCCTATTCACCGCCCAAGAATATATCGGCCTAGTAAGAATCTTAAAACCTATGTGTTGATATCTCTCTGTACGTGACTCAAGTGGGTGTAAAGCGGCATAAACACAGCAGTGAAAAGCAGATAAACCCCATTATAAAAATCAATTACTTTTTAAAACCCGTGAAACAAAGACAGTGAAAGAGAGAGAAATTCTTACAAAATTCGTTCAGGGGCTGTAATGCCACCTGGGTTGACCATATCTAGACCCACAACTGATTGAGACATAAGGGTGGACACTCCTGGGGCTGAGAGGTTTGGTGAGGTTGGGTGAGCAAACGCAGACCCTTTAAAGTAATACTGCGTGGTACCCATCCCATGGGTCCCAAATCTCCAGGTTCAAGGGCATCTTCCTACATCGAAAACATGCATGAGAAACCCAGAAGATGTTACACTGTGTGATCGGGAAAGGTTTCTAAAACGCACCTCATTTCTCATCTCCTTGTGCACGGGTTCGCCATTCCAGCCGCTTTCCTAGCAATCTCCCTCCTTGGAGAATCAGCACCTTTAAACTCCTGTTCCGTATAGGTTGCAATTTGTCCTGAGGATGAACGGGAAGAGGGGGAACCAATGAGAGACTAGCTCTAGGTCTTGGGACAGGCACAGGTCACTCTATTTTCCCTTCAGGAAGAAGAATTAACCACAGGCTCAGCCTGCCGCCCCTAAGGAGAATAGGGCCTGAAGCAATCCTGCACATTTGCGGCCAGCTCCCAAGAAAGCGAGTTGAAAAATGGAGCTCAGGGGCACTGCAATTCACAAACCTGCAGAGTTATAAATGATAACTCTCGTCCACAAATATACTGAGGGAAGGCAACGAAGAGGATTTGAAAGCAAGGCAGAATTGCAGGAAACAGGTTTCAGGAGGAGGATTCGAATCGCCTTTAAAGCACAGGAAAAGCGGCAAAACCTCGACAATGATGCCCTTGGCCAAAAAGGGCGTATGCGTTTTTTCCTGAATATATTCAAGAAAAAACGCATACGCCCTTTTTGGCCAACCAAGCAACCTGGAAAGGCAAATCAGCGCTACAAAGAAGTCTCGCTTCCCATCGGTCAAAAGGGCCATGCTGAATAAAGTGTCAAAACCAGCAATACAGGACAGGCCATGGAGAAACGGGAGCCTTGCTACGCTGATGGGCGGGATGTAAATTGCCAACAGCCACTCTGGAGAGGTGTACGGTGTGTCTTGAAACATCTAAAAAACTCAGCTTAGAGAGCATAGGGCACTTCCACTCATGGGCGTATAAATTGGGAAAACTAAAAATCAGCAAGACACAGGCACCCCAAAGTTTAGGGCTGCTCTGTTGACAAGAACCTCCACTTCGTCACACCTTAAATATCCCAAGAAAGAGAAAAATGGATAAAGAAGTTGTGGTCCTTATGTACAATGGAATATCACTCAGCCATGAAATCTACGTCATACGGCTCGTAGCAGCATGATGAGTGGATTTAGGTACGACGATTCTACGTGAAATAAGTCACAAAGAAAACGACACTAATCATAAGATATCACTTACAGAGGGAATGTAAAAACCGCTACACTTGAACTGAATTACAAAACAGAAGAGAGTCACACGTTTAGAAAACACACTATGGCTGCTTAACGGGAAAGGTGAGGTGGGTGATGAATAAAACAAGGGTTTCAAATTAGCTCAGATACCGTTCCATAAACCCAATATGTAATAGACAAGACCTACTCCTTGCTCAGTGAACGGGACTCAACACCCCCTATTCACCGCCCAAGAATATATCTGACTAGTAAGAATCTTAAAACTTATGTGTTGATATCTCTCTGTAAGTGACTCAAGTGGGTGTAAAGCGGCATAAACACAGCACTGAAAAGCAGCTAAACCCCATTATAAAAATCAATTACTTTTAAAAACCCGTGAAGCAAAGACAGTGAAAGAGAGAGAAATTCTTAGAAAATTCGTTCAGGGGCTGTGATGCCACCTGGATTGACCATATCTAGACCCACAGCTGATTGAGACATAAGGGTGGACCCCTTTGAGGGCTGAGAGGTTTGGTGAGGTTGGGTGAGCAAACGCAGACCCTTTAAAGTAATACTGAGTGGTACCCATCCCATGGGTCCCAAATCTCCAGGTTCAAGGGCATCTTCCTACATCGAAAACATGCATGAGAAACCCAGAAGATGGTACACCGTGTGATCGGGAAAGGCTTCTAAAACGCACCTCATTTCTCATCTCCTTGTGCTCGGGTTCGCCATTCCAGCCGCTTTCCTCGCAATCTCCCTCCTTGGAGAATCAGCACCTTTAACCTCCTGTTCTGTACACGTTGCAATTTGTCCTGAGGAGGAACGGGAAGAGGGGGAACCAATGAGAGACTAGCTCTAGGTCTTGGGACAGGCACAGGTCACTCTATTTTCCCTTCAGGAAGAAGAATTAACCACAGGCTCAGCCTGACGCCCCTAAGGAGAATAGGGCCTGAAGCAATCCTGCACATTTGCGGCCAGCTCCCAAGAAAGCGAGTTGAAAAATGGAGCTCAGGGGCACTGCAATTCACAAACCTGCAGAGTTATAAATGATAACTCTCGTCCACAAATATACTGAGGGAAGGCAACGAAGAGGATTTGAAAGCAAGGCAGAATTGCAGGAAACAGGTTTCAGGAGGAGGATTCGAATCGCCTTTAAAGCACAGGAAAAGCGGCAAAACCTCGACAATGATGCCCTTGGCCAAAAAGGGCGTATGCGTTTTTTCCTGAATATATTCAGGAAAAAACGCATACGCCCTTTTTGACCAACCAAGCAACCTGGAAAGGCAAATCAGCGCTACAAAGAAGTCTCGCTTCCCATCGGTCAAAAGGGCCATGCTGAATAAAGTGTCAAAACCAGCAATGCAGGACAGGCCATGGAGAAACGGGAGCCTTGCTACGCTGATGGGCGGGATGTAAATTGCCAACAGCCACTCTGGAGAGGTGTACGGTGTGTCTTGAAACATCTAAAAAACTCAGCTTAGAGAGCATAGGGCACTTTCACTCGTGGGCGTATAAATTGGGAAAACTAAAAATCAGCAAGACACAGGCACCCCAAAGTTTAGGGCTGCTCTGTTGACAAGAACCTCCACTTCGTCACACCTTAAATATCCCAAGAAAGAGAAAAATGGATAAAGAAGTTGTGGTCCTTATGTACAATGGAATATCACTCTGCCATGAAATCTACGTCATACGGCTCGTAGCAGCATGATGAGTGGATTTAGGTACGACGATTCTACGTGAAATAAGTCACACAGAAAAAGACACTTATCATAAGATATCACTTACAGAGGGAATGTAAAAACCGCTACACTTGAACTGAATTACAAAACAGAAGAGAGTCACACGTTTAGAAAACACACTATGGCTGCTTAACGGGAAAGGTGAGGTGGGGTGATGCATAAAACAAGGGTTTCAAATTAGCTCAGATACCGTTCCATAAACCCAATATGTAATAGACAAGACCTACTCCTTGCTCAGTGAACGGGACTCAACACACCCTATTCACCGCCCAAGAATATATCGGCCTAGTAAGAATCTTAAAACCTATGTGTTGATATCTCTCTGTAAGTGACTCAAGTGGGTGTAAAGCGGCATAAACACAGCAGTGAAAAGCAGCTAAACCCCATTATAAAAATCAATTACTTTTTAAAACCCGTGAAACAAAGACAGTGAAAGAGAGAGAAATTCTTACAAAATTCGTTCAGGGGCTGTGATGCCACCTGGGTTGACCATATCAAGACCCAGAGCTGATTGAGACATAAGGGCGGACACTCTTGGGGCTGAGAAGTTCGGTGAGGTTGGGTGAGGAAACGCAGACCCTTTAAAGTAATACTGCGTGGTACCCATCCCATGGGTCCCAAATCTCCAGGTTCAAGGGCATCTTCCTACATCGAAAACATGCATGAGAAACCCAGAAGATGGGACACCGTGTGCTCGGGAAAGGTTTCTAAAACGCACATCATGTCTCATCTCCTTGTGCTCGGGTTCGCCATTCCAGCCGCTTTCCTAGCAATCTCCCTCCTTGGAGAATCAGCACCTTTAAACTCCTGTTCCGTACAGGTTGCAATTTGTCCTGAGGATGAACGGGAAGAGGGGGAACCAATGAGCGATTAGCTCTAGGTCTTGGGACAGGCACAGGTCACTCTATTTTCCCATCAGGAAGAAGAATTAACGACAGGCTCAGCCTGCCACCCGGAAGCAGAATAGGGCCTGAAGCAATCCTGCGCTTTTGCGGCAAGCTCCCAAGAAAGCGAGTTGAAAAATGGAGCTCAGGGGCACTGCAATTCACAAACCTGCAGAGTTATAAATGATAACTCTCGTCCACAAATATATTGAGGGAAGGCAACGAAGAGGATTTGAAAGCAAGGCAGAATTGCAGGAAACAGATTTCAGGAGGGAGATTCGAATCGAATTTAAAGCACAGGAAAAGCGGCAAAACCTCGACAATGATGCCCTTGGCCAAAAAGGGCGTATGCGTTTTTTCCTGAATATATTCAGGAAAAAACGCATACGCCCTTTTTGGCCAACCAAGCAACCTGGAAAGGCAAATCAGCGCTACAAAGAAGTCTCGCTTCCCATCGGTCAAAAGGGCCATGCTGAATAAAGTGTCAAAACCAGAAATGCAGGACAGGCCATGGAGAAACGGGAGCCTTGCTACGCTGATGGGCGGGATGTAAATTGCCAACAGCCACTCTGGAGAGGTGTACGGTGTGTCTTGAAACATCTAAAAAACTCAGCTTAGAGAGCATAGGGCACTTCCACTCGTGGGCGTATAAATTGGGAAAACTAAAAATCAGCAAGACACAGGCACCCCAAAGTTTAGGGCTGCTCTGTTGACAAGAACCTCCACTTCGTCACACCTTAAATATCCCAAGAAAGAGAAAAATGGATAAAGAAGTTGTGGTCCTTATGTACAATGGAATATCACTCAGCCATGAAAACTACGTCATACGGCTCGTAGCAGCATGATGAGTGGATTTAGGTACGACGATTCTACGTGAAATAAGTCACACAGAAAACGACACTTATCATAAGATATCACTTACAGAGGGAATGTAAAAACCGCTACACTTGAACTGAATTACAAAACAGAAGAGAGTCACACGTTTAGAAAACACACTATGGCTGCTTAACGGGAAAGGTGAGGTGGGTGATGCATAAAACAAGGGTTTCAAATTAGCTCAGATACCGTTCCATAAACCCAATATGTAATAGACAAGACCTACTCCTTGCTCAGTGAACGGGACTCAACACCCCCTATTCACCGCCCAAGAATATATCTGACTAGTAAGAATCTTAAAACCTATGTGTTGATATCTCTCTGTAAGTGACTCAAGTGGGTGTAAAGCGGCATAAACACAGCAGTGAAAAGCAGCTAAACCCCATTATAAAAATCAATTACTTTTTAAAACCCGTGAAACAAAGACAGTGAAAGAGAGAGAAATTCTTACAAAATTCGTTCAGGGGCTGTGATGCCACCTGGGTTGACCATATCTAGACCCACAACTGATTGAGACATAAGGGCGGACACTCTTGGGGCTGAGAGGTTCGGTGAGGTTGGGTGAGGAAACGCAGACCCTTTAAAGTAATACTGCGTGGTACCCATCCCATGGGTCCCAAATCTCCAGGTTCAAGGGCATCTTCCTACATCGAAAACATGCATGAGAAACCCAGAAGATGGGACACCGTGTGCTCGGGAAAGGTTTCTAAAACGCACATCATGTCTCATCTCCTTGTGCTCGGGTTCGCCATTCCAGCCGCTTTCCTAGCAATCTCCCTCCTTGGAGAATCAGCACCTTTAAACTCCTGTTCCGTACAGGTTGCAATTTGTCCTGAGGATGAACGGGAAGAGGGGGAACCAATGAGCGATTAGCTCTAGGTCTTGGGACAGGCACAGGTCACTCTATTTTCCCATCAGGAAGAAGAATTAACCACAGGCTCGGCCTGCCACCCGGAAGCAGAATAGGGCCTGAAGCAATCCTGCGCTTTTGCAGCAAGCTCCCAAGAAAGCGAGTTGAAAAATGGAGCTCAGGGGCACTGCAATTCACAAACCTGCAGAGTTATAAATGATAACTCTCGTCCACAAATATATTGAGGGAAGGCAACGAAGAGGATTTGAAAGCAAGGCAGAATTGCAGGAAACAGATTTCAGGAGGGAGATTCGAATCGAATTTAAAGCACAGGAAAAGCGGCAAAACCTCGACAATGATGCCCTTGGCCAAAAAGGGCGTATGCGTTTTTTCCTGAATATATTCAGGAAAAAACGCATACGCCCTTTTTGGCCAACCAAGCAACCTGGAAAGGCAAATCAGCGATACCAAGAAGTCTCGCTTCCCATCGGTCAAAAGGGCCATGCTGAATAAAGTGTCAAAACCAGAAATGCAGGACAGGCCATGGAGAAACGGGAGCCTTGCTACGCTGATGGGCGGGATGTAAATTGCCAACAGCCACTCTGGAGAAGTGTACGGTGTGTCCTGAAACATCTAATAAACTCAGCTTAGAGAGCATAGGGCACTTCCATTCGTGGGCGTATAAATTGGGAAAACTAAAAATCAGCAAGACACAGGCACCCCAAAGTTTAGGGCTGCTCTGTTGACAAGAACCTCCACTTCCTCACACCTTAAATATCCCAAGAAAGAGAAAAATGGATAAAGAAGTTGTGGTCCTTATGTACAATGGAATATCACTCAGCCATGAAATCTACGTCATACGGTTCGTAGCAGCATGATGAGTGGATTTAGGTACGACGATTCTACGTGAAATAAGTCACACAGAAAAAGACACTTATCATAATTTATCACTTACAGAGGGAATGTAAAAACCGCTACACTTGAACTGAATTACAAAACAGAAGAGAGTCACACGTTTAGAAAACACACTATGGCTGCTTAACGGGAAAGGTGAGGTGGGGTGATGCATAAAACAAGGGTTTCAAATTAGCTCAGATACCGTTCCATAAACCCAATATGTAATAGACAAGACCTACTCCTTGCTCAGTGAACGGGACTCAACACCCCCTATTCACCGCCCAAGAATATATCGGCCTAGTAAGAATCTTAAAACCTATGTGTTGATATCTCTCTGTAAGTGACTCAAGTGGGTGTAAAGCGGCATAAACACAGCAGTGAAAAGCAGCTAAACCCCATTATAAAAATCCATTACTTTTAAAAACCCGTGAAGCAAAGACAGTGAAAGAGAGAGAAATTCTTAGAAAATTCGTTCAGGGGCTGTGATGCCACCTGGATTGACCATATCTAGACCCACAGCTGATTAAGACATAAGGGTGGACCCCTTTGAGGGCTGAGAGGTTTGGTGAGGTTGGTTGAGCAAACGCAGACTCTTGAAAGTAATACTGCGTGGTACCCATCCCATGGGTCCCAAATCTCCAGGTTCAAGGGCATCTTCCTACATCGAAAACATGCATGAGAAACCCAGAAGATGGTACACCGTGTGATCGGGAAAGGCTTCTAAAACGCACCTCATTTCTCATCTCCTTGTGCTCGGGTTCGCCATTCCAGCCGCTTTCCTCGCAATCTCCCTCCTTGGAGAATCAGCACCTTTAACCTCCTGTTCTGTACACGTTGCAATTTGTCCTGAGGAGGAACGGGAAGAGGGGGAACCAATGAGAGACTAGCTCTAGGTCTTGGGACAGGCACAGGTCACTCTATTTTCCCTTCAGGAAGAAGAATTAACCACAGGCTCAGCCTGCCGCCCCTAAGGAGAATAGGGCCTGAAGCAATCCTGCACATTTGCGGCCAGCTCCCAAGAAAGCGAGTTGAAAAATGGAGCTCAGGGGCACTGCAATTCACAAACCTGCAGAGTTATAAATGATAACTCTCGTCCACAAATATACTGAGGGAAGGCAACGAAGAGGATTTGAAAGCAAGGCAGAATTGTAGGAAACAGGTTTCAGGAGGAGGATTCGAATCGCCTGTAAAGCACAGGAAAAGCGGCAAAACCTCGACAATGATGCCCTTGGCCAAAAAGGGCGTATGCGTTTTTTCCTGAATATATTCAGGAAAAAACGCATACGCCCTTTTTGGCCAACCAAGCAACCTGGAAAGGCAAATCAGCGCTACAAAGAATTCTCGCTTCCCATCGGTCAAAAGGGCCATGCTGAATAAAGTGTCAAAACCAGCAATGCAGGACAGGCCATGGAGAAACGGGAGCCTTGCTACGCTGATGGGCGGGATGTAAATTGCCAACAGCCACTCTGGAGAGGTGTACGGTGTGTCTTGAAACATCTAAAAAACTCAGCTTAGAGAGCATAGGGCACTTCCACTCGTGGGCGTATAAATTGGGAAAACTAAAAATCAGCAAGACACAGGCACCCCAAAGTTTAGGGCTGCTCTGTTGACAAGAACCTCCACTTCGTGACACCTTAAATATCCAAAGAAAGAGAAAAATGGATAAAGAAGTTGTGGTCCTTATGTACAATGGAATATCACTCAGCCATGAAATCTACGTCATACGGCTCGTAGCAGCATGATGAGTGGATTTAGTTACGACGATTCTACGTGAAATAAGTCACACAGAAAAAGACACTTATCATAAGATATCACTTACAGAGGGAATGTAAAAACCGCTACACTTTAACTGAATTACAAAACAGAAGAGAGTCACACGTTTAGAAAACACACTATGGCTGCTTAACGGGAAAGGTGAGGTGGGGTGATGCATAAAACAAGGGTTTCAAATTAGCTCAGATACCGTTCCATAAACCCAATATGTAATAGACAAGACCTACTCCTTGCTCAGTGAACGGGACTCAACACCCCCTATTCACCGCCCAAGAATATATCGGCCTATTAAGAATCTTAAAACCTATGTGTTGATATCTCTCTGTAAGTGACTCAAGTGGGTGTAAAGCGGCATAAACACAGCAGTGAAAAGCAGCTAAACCCCATTATAAAAATCAATTACTTTTTAAAACCCGTGAAACAAAGACAGTGAAAGAGAGAGAAATACTTACAAAATTCGTTCAGGGGCTGTGATGCCACCTGGGTTGACCATATCTAGACCCAGAGCTGATTGAGACATAAGGGCGGACACTCTTGGGGCTGAGAGGTTCGGTGAGGTTGGGTGAGGAAACGCAGACCCTTTAAAGTAATACTGCGTGGTACCCATCCCATGGGTCCCAAATCTCCAGGTTCAAGGGCATCTTCCTACATCGAAAACATGCATGAGAAACCCAGAAGATGGGACACCGTGTGCTCGGGAAAGGTTTCTAAAACGCACATCATGTCTCATCTCCTTGTGCTCGGGTTCGCCATTCCAGCCGCTTTCCTAGCAATCTCCCTCCTTGGAGAATCAGCACCTTTAAACTCCTGTTCCGTACAGGTTGCAATTTGTCCTGAGGATGAACGGGAAGAGGGGGAACCAATGAGCGATTAGCTCTAGGTCTTGGGACAGGCACAGGTCACTCTATTTTCCCATCAGGAAGAAGAATTAACGACAGGCTCAGCCTGCCACCCGGAAGCAGAATAGGGCCTGAAGCAATCCTGCGCTTTTGCGGCAAGCTCCCAAGAAAGCGAGTTGAAAAATGGAGCTCAGGGGCACTGCAATTCACAAACCTGCAGAGTTATAAATGATAACTCTCGTCCACAAATATATTGAGGGAAGGCAACGAAGAGGATTTGAAAGCAAGGCAGAATTGCAGGAAACAGATTTCAGGAGGGAGATTCGAATCGAATTTAAAGCACAGGAAAAGCGGCAAAACCTCGACAATGATGCCCTTGGCCAAAAAGGGCGTATGCGTTTTTTCCTGAATATATTCAGGAAAAAACGCATACGCCCTTTTTGGCCAACCAAGCAACCTGGAAAGGCAAATCAGCGCTACAAAGAAGTCTCGCTTCCCATCGGTCAAAAGGGCCATGCTGAATAAAGTGTCAAAACCAGCAATGCAGGACAGGCCATGGAGAAACGGGAGCCTTGCTACGCTGATGGGCGGGATGTAAATTGCCAACAGCCACTCTGGAGAGGTGTACGGTGTGTCTTGAAACATCTAAAAAACTCAGCTTAGAGAGCATAGGACACTTCCACTCATGGGCGTATAAATTGGGAAAACTAAAAATCAGCAAGACACAGGCACCCCAAAGTTTAGGGCTGCTCTGTTGACAAGAACCTCCACTTCGTCACACCTTAAATATCCTAAGAAAGAGAAAAATGGATAAAGAAGTTGTGGTCCTTATGTACAATGGAATATCACTCAGCCATGAAATCTACGTCATACGGCTCGTAGCAGCATGATGAGTGGATTTAGGTACGACGATTCTACGTGAAATAAGTCACACAGAAAACGACACTTATCATAAGATATCACTTACAGAGGGAATGTAAAAACCGCTACACTTGAACTGAATTACAAAACAGAAGAGAGTCACACGTTTAGAAAACACACTATGGCTGCTTAACGGGAAAGGTGAGGTGGGTGATGCATAAAACAAGGGTTTCAAATTAGCTCAGATACCGTTCCATAAACCCAATATGTAATAGACAAGACCTACTCCTTGCTCAGTGAACGGGACTCAACACCCCCTATTCACCGCCCAAGAATATATCGGCCTAGTAAGAATCTTAAAACCTATGTGTTGATATCTCTCTGTAAGTGACTCAAGTGGGTGTAAAGCGGCATAAACACAGCAGTGAAAAGCAGCTAAACCCCATTATAAAAATCAATTACTTTTTAAAACCCGTGAAACAAAGACAGTGAAAGAGAGAGAAATTCTTACAAAATTCGTTCAGGGGCTGTAATGCCACCTGGGTTGACCATATCTAGACCCACAACTGATTGAGACATAAGGGTGGACACTCCTGGGGCTGAGAGGTTTGGTGAGGTTGGGTGAGCAAACGCAGACCCTTTAAAGTAATACTGCGTGGTACCCATCCCATGGGTCCCAAATCTCCAGGTTCAAGGGCATCTTCCTACATCGAAAACATGCATGAGAAACCCAGAAGATATTACACTGTGTGATCGGGAAAGGTTTCTAAAACGCACCTCATTTCTCATCTCCTTGTGCTCGGGTTCGCCATTCCAGCCGCTTTCCTAGCAATCTCCCTCCTTGGAGAATCAGCACCTTTAAACTCCTCTTCCGTACAGGTTGCAATTTGTCCTGAGGATGAACGGGAAGAGGGGGAACCAATGAGAGACTAGCTCTAGGTCTTGGGACAGGCACAGGTCACTCTATTTTCCCTTCAGGAAGAAGAATTAACCACAGGCTCAGCCTGCCGCCCCTAAGGAGAATAGGGCCTGAAGCAATCCTGCACATTTGCGGCCAGCTCCCAAGAAAGCGAGTTGAAAAATGGAGCTCAGGGGCACTGCAATTCACAAACCTGCAGAGTTATAAATGATAACTCTCGTCCACAAATATACTGAGGGAAGGCAACGAAGAGGATTTGAAAGCAAGGCAGAATTGCAGGAAACAGGTTTCAGGAGGAGGATTCGAATCGCCTTTAAAGCACAGGAAAAGCGGCAAAACCTCGACAATGATGCCCTTGGCCAAAAAAGGGGTATGCGTTTTTTCCTGAATATATTCAGGAAAAAACGCATACGCCCTTTTTGGCCAATCAAGCAACCTGGAAAGGCAAATCAGCGCTACAAAGAAGTCTCGCTTCCCATCGGTCAAAAGGGCCATGCTGAATAAAGTGTCAAAACCAGCAATGCAGGACAGGCCATGGAGAAACGGGAGCCTTGCTACGCTGATGGGCGGGATGTAAATTGCCAACAGCCACTCTGGAGAGGTGTACGGTGTGTCTTAAAACATCTAAAAAACTCAGCTTAGAGAGCATAGGACACTTCCACTCATGGGCGTATAAATTGGGAAAACTAAAAATCAGCAAGACACAGGCACCCCAAAGTTTAGGGCTGCTCTGTTGACAAGAACCTCCACTTCGTCACACCTTAAATATCCCAAGAAAGAGAAAAATGGATAAAGAAGTTGTGGTCCTTATGTACAATGGAATATCACTCAGCCATGAAATCTACGTCATACGGCTCGTAGCAGCATGATGAGTGGATTTAGGTACGACGATTCTACGTGAAATAAGTCACAAAGAAAACGACACTTATCATAAGATATCACTTACAGAGGGAATGTAAAAACCGCTACACTTGAACTGAATTACAAAACAGAAGAGAGTCACACGTTTAGAAAACACACTATGGCTGCTTAACGGGAAAGGTGAGGTGGGTGATGCATAAAACAAGGGTTTCAAATTAGCTCAGATACCGTTCCATAAACCCAATATGTAATAGACAAGACCTACTCCTTGCTCAGTGAACGGGACTCAACACCCCCTATTCACCGCCCAAGAATATATCTGACTAGTAAGAATCTTAAAACCTATGTGTTGATATCTCTCTGTAAGTGACTCAAGTGGGTGTAAAGCGGCATAAACACAGCAGTGAAAAGCAGCTAAACCCCATTATAAAAATCAATTACTTTTTAAAACCCGTGAAACAAAGACAGTGAAAGAGAGAGAAATTCTTACAAAATTCGTTCAGGGGCTGTGATGCCACCTGGGTTGACCATATCTAGACCCACAACTGATTGAGACATAAGGGCGGACACTCTTGGGGCTGAGAGGTTCGGTGAGGTTGGGTGAGGAAACGCAGACACTTTAAAGTAATACTGCGTGGTACCCATCCCATGGGTCCCAAATCTCCAGGTTCAAGGGCATCTTCCTACATCGAAAACATGCATGAGAAACCCAGAAGATGGGACACCGTGTGCTCGGGAAAGGTTTCTAAAACGCACATCATGTCTCATCTCCTTGTGCTCGGGTTCGCCATTCCAGCCGCTTTCCTAGCAATCTCCCTCCTTGGAGAATCAGCACCTTTAAACTCCTGTTCCGTACAGGTTGCAATTTGTCCTGAGGATGAACGGGAAGAGGGGGAACCAATGAGCGATTAGCTCTAGGTCTTGGGACAGGCACAGGTCACTCTATTTTCCCATCAGGAAGAAGAATTAACCACAGGCTCGGCCTGCCACCCGGAAGCAGAATAGGGCCTGAAGCAATCCTGCGCTTTTGCAGCAAGCTCCCAAGAAAGCGAGTTGAAAAATGGAGCTCAGGGGCACTGCAATTCACAAACCTGCAGAGTTATAAATGATAACTCTCGTCCACAAATATATTGAGGGAAGGCAACGAAGAGGATTTGAAAGCAAGGCAGAATTGCAGGAAACAGATTTCAGGAGGGAGATTCGAATCGAATTTAAAGCACAGGAAAAGCGGCAAAACCTCGACAATGATGCCCTTGGCCAAAAAGGGCGTATGCGTTTTTTCCTGAATATATTCAGGAAAAAACGCATACGCCCTTTTTGGCCAACCAAGCAACCTGGAAAGGCAAATCAGCGATACCAAGAAGTCTCGCTTCCCATCGGTCAAAAGGGCCATGCTGAATAAAGTGTCAAAACCAGAAATGCAGGACAGGCCATGGAGAAACGGGAGCCTTGCTACGCTGATGGGCGGGATGTAAATTGCCAACAGCCACTCTGGAGAAGTGTACGGTGTGTCCTGAAACATCTAATAAACTCAGCTTAGAGAGCATAGGGCACTTCCACTCGTGGGCGTATAAATTGGGAAAACTAAAAATCAGCAAGACACAGGCACCCCAAAGTTTAGGGCTGCTCTGTTGACAAGAACCTCCACTTCCTCACACCTTAAATATCCCAAGAAAGAGAAAAATGGATAAAGAAGTTGTGGTCCTTATGTACAATGGAATATCACTCAGCCATGAAATCTACGTCATACGGTTCGTAGCAGCATGATGAGTGGATTTAGGTACGACGATTCTACGTGAAATAAGTCACACAGAAAAAGACACTTATCATAATTTATCACTTACAGAGGGAATGTAAAAACCGCTACACTTGAACTGAATTACAAAACAGAAGAGAGTCACACGTTTAGAAAACACACTATGGCTGCTTAACGGGAAAGGTGAGGTGGGGTGATGCATAAAACAAGGGTTTCAAATTAGCTCAGATACCGTTCCATAAACCCAATATGTAATAGACAAGACCTACTCCTTGCTCAGTGAACGGGACTCAACACCCCCTATTCACCGCCCAAGAATATATCGGCCTAGTAAGAATCTTAAAACCTATGTGTTGATATCTCTCTGTAAGTGACTCAAGTGGGTGTAAAGCGGCATAAACACAGCAGTGAAAAGCAGCTAAACCCCATTATAAAAATCCATTACTTTTAAAAACCCGTGAAGCAAAGACAGTGAAAGAGAGAGAAATTCTTAGAAAATTCGTTCAGGGGCTGTGATGCCACCTGGATTGACCATATCTAAACCCACAGCTGATTAAGACATAAGGGTGGACCCCTTTGAGGGCTGAGAGGTTTGGTGAGGTTGGGTGAGCAAACGCAGACCCTTTAAAGTAATACTGCGTGGTACCCATCCCATGGGTCCCAAATCTCCAGGTTCAAGGGCATCTTCCTACATCGAAAACATGCATGAGAAACCCAGAAGATATTACACTGTGTGATCGGGAAAGGTTTCTAAAACGCACCTCATTTCTCATCTCCTTGTGCTCGGGTTCGCCATTCCAGCCGCTTTCCTAGCAATCTCCCTCCTTGGAGAATCAGCACCTTTAAACTCCTCTTCCGTACAGGTTGCAATTTGTCCTGAGGATGAACGGGAAGAGGGGGAACCAATGAGAGACTAGCTCTAGGTCTTGGGACAGGCACAGGTCACTCTATTTTCCCTTCAGGAAGAAGAATTAACCACAGGCTCAGCCTGCCGCCCCTAAGGAGAATAGGGCCTGAAGCAATCCTGCACATTTGCGGCCAGCTCCCAAGAAAGCGAGTTGAAAAATGGAGCTCAGGGGCACTGCAATTCACAAACCTGCAGAGTTATAAATGATAACTCTCGTCCACAAATATACTGAGGGAAGGCAACGAAGAGGATTTGAAAGCAAGGCAGAATTGCAGGAAACAGGTTTCAGGAGGAGGATTCGAATCGCCTTTAAAGCACAGGAAAAGCGGCAAAACCTCGACAATGATGCCCTTGGCCAAAAAAGGGGTATGCGTTTTTTCCTGAATATATTCAGGAAAAAACGCATACGCCCTTTTTGGCCAATCAAGCAACCTGGAAAGGCAAATCAGCGCTACAAAGAAGTCTCGCTTCCCATCGGTCAAAAGGGCCATGCTGAATAAAGTGTCAAAACCAGCAATGCAGGACAGGCCATGGAGAAACGGGAGCCTTGCTACGCTGATGGGCGGGATGTAAATTGCCAACAGCCACTCTGGAGAGGTGTACGGTGTGTCTTAAAACATCTAAAAAACTCAGCTTAGAGAGCATAGGGCACTTCCACTCATGGGCGTATAAATTGGGAAAACTAAAAATCAGCAAGACACAGGCACCCCAAAGTTTAGGGCTGCTCTGTTGACAAGAACCTCCACTTCGTCACACCTTAAATATCCCAAGAAAGAGAAAAATGGATAAAGAAGTTGTGGTCCTTATGTACAATGGAATATCACTCAGCCATGAAATCTACGTCATACGGCTCGTAGCAGCATGATGAGTGGATTTAGGTACGACGATTCTACGTGAAATAAGTCACAAAGAAAACGACACTTATCATAAGATATCACTTACAGAGGGAATGTAAAAACCGCTACACTTGAACTGAATTACAAAACAGAAGAGAGTCACACGTTTAGAAAACACACTATGGCTGCTTAACGGGAAAGGTGAGGTGGGTGATGCATAAAACAAGGGTTTCAAATTAGCTCAGATACCGTTCCATAAACCCAATATGTAATAGACAAGACCTACTCCTTGCTCAGTGAACGGGACTCAACACCCCCTATTCACCGCCCAAGAATATATCGGCCTAGTAAGAATCTTAAAACCTATGTGTTGATATCTCTCTGTAAGTGACTCAAGTGGGTGTAAAGCGGCATAAACACAGCAGTGAAAAGCAGCTAAACCCCATTATAAAAATCCATTACTTTTAAAAACCCGTGAAGCAAAGACAGTGAAAGAGAGAGAAATTCTTAGAAAATTCGTTCAGGGGCTGTGATGCCACCTGGATTGACCATATCTAAACCCACAGCTGATTAAGACATAAGGGTGGACCCCTTTGAGGGCTGAGAGGTTTGGTGAGGTTGGTTGAGCAAACGCAGACTCTTGAAAGTAATACTGCGTGGTACCCATCCCATGGGTCCCAAATCTCCAGGTTCAAGGGCATCTTCCTACATCGAAAACATGCATGAGAAACCCAGAAGATGGTACACCGTGTGATCGGGAAAGGCTTCTAAAACGCACCTCATTTCTCATCTCCTTGTGCTCGGGTACGCCATTCCAGCCGCTTTCCTCGCAATCTCCCTCCTTGGAGAATCAGCACCTTTAACCTCCTGTTCTGTACACGTTGCAATTTGTCCTGAGGAGGAACGGGAAGAGGGGGAACCAATGAGAGACTAGCTCTAGGTCTTGGGACAGGCACAGGTCACTCTATTTTCCCTTCAGGAAGAAGAATTAACCACAGGCTCAGCCTGCCGCCCCTAAGGAGAATAGGGCCTGAAGCAATCCTGCACATTTGCGGCCAGCTCCCAAGAAAGCGAGTTGAAAAATGGAGCTCAGGGGCACTGCAATTCACAAACCTGCAGAGTTATAAATGATAACTCTCGTCCACAAATATACTGAGGGAAGGCAACGAAGAGGATTTGAAAGCAAGGCAGAATTGTAGGAAACAGGTTTCAGGAGGAGGATTCGAATCGCCTGTAAAGCACAGGAAAAGCGGCAAAACCTCGACAATGATGCCCTTGGCCAAAAAGGGCGTATGCGTTTTTTCCTGAATATATTCAGGAAAAAACGCATACGCCCTTTTTGGCCAACCAAGCAACCTGGAAAGGCAAATCAGCGCTACAAAGAATTCTCGCTTCCCATCGGTCAAAAGGGCCATGCTGAATAAAGTGTCAAAACCAGCAATGCAGGACAGGCCATGGAGAAACGGGAGCCTTGCTACGCTGATGGGCGGGATGTAAATTGCCAACAGCCACTCTGGAGAGGTGTACGGTGTGTCTTGAAACATCTAAAAAACTCAGCTTAGAGAGCATAGGGCACTTCCACTCGTGGGCGTATAAATTGGGAAAACTAAAAATCAGCAAGACACAGGCACCCCAAAGTTTAGGGCTGCTCTGTTGACAAGAACCTCCACTTCGTGACACCTTAAATATCCAAAGAAAGAGAAAAATGGATAAAGAAGTTGTGGTCCTTATGTACAATGGAATATCACTCAGCCATGAAATCTACGTCATACGGCTCGTAGCAGCATGATGAGTGGATTTAGTTACGACGATTCTACGTGAAATAAGTCACACAGAAAAAGACACTTATCATAAGATATCACTTACAGAGGGAATGTAAAAACCGCTACACTTTAACTGAATTACAAAACAGAAGAGAGTCACACGTTTAGAAAACACACTATGGCTGCTTAACGGGAAAGGTGAGGTGGGGTGATGCATAAAACAAGGGTTTCAAATTAGCTCAGATACCGTTCCATAAACCCAATATGTAATAGACAAGACCTACTCCTTGCTCAGTGAACGGGACTCAACACCCCCTATTCACCGCCCAAGAATATATCGGCCTAGTAAGAATCTTAAAACCTATGTGTTGATATCTCTCTGTAAGTGACTCAAGTGGGTGTAAAGCGGCATAAACACAGCAGTGAAAAGCAGCTAAACCCCATTATAAAAATCAATTACTTTTTAAAACCCGTGAAACAAAGACAGTGAAAGAGAGAGAAATACTTACAAAATTCGTTCAGGGGCTGTGATGCCACCTGGGTTGACCATATCTAGACCCAGAGCTGATTGAGACATAAGGGCGGACACTCTTGGGGCTGAGAGGTTCGGTGAGGTTGGGTGAGGAAACGCAGACCCTTTAAAGTAATACTGCGTGGTACCCATCCCATGGGTCCCAAATCTCCAGGTTCAAGGGCATCTTCCTACATCGAAAACATGCATGAGAAACCCAGAAGATGGGACACCGTGTGCTCGGGAAAGGTTTCTAAAACGCACATCATGTCTCATCTCCTTGTGCTCGGGTTCGCCATTCCAGCCGCTTTCCTAGCAATCTCCCTCCTTGGAGAATCAGCACCTTTAAACTCCTGTTCCGTACAGGTTGCAATTTGTCCTGAGGATGAACGGGAAGAGGGGGAACCAATGAGCGATTAGCTCTAGGTCTTGGGACAGGCACAGGTCACTCTATTTTCCCATCAGGAAGAAGAATTAACCACAGGCTCAGCCTGCCACCCGGAAGCAGAATAGGGCCTGAAGCAATCTTGCGCTTTTGCGGCAAGCTCCCAAGAAAGCGAGTTGAAAAATGGAGCTCAGGGGCACTGCAATTCACAAACCTGCAGAGTTATAAATGATAACTCTCGTCCACAAATATATTGAGGGAAGGCAACGAAGAGGATTTGAAAGCAAGGCAGAATTGCAGGAAACAGATTTCAGGAGGGAGATTCGAATCGAATTTAAAGCACAGGAAAAGCGGCAAAACCTCGACAATGATGCCCTTGGCCAAAAAGGGCGTATGCGTTTTTTCCTGAATATATTCAGGAAAAAACGCATACGCCCTTTTTGGCCAACCAAGCAACCTGGAAAGGCAAATCAGCGCTACAAAGAAGTCTCGCTTCCCATCGGTCAAAAGGGCCATGCTGAATAAAGTGTCAAAACCAGCAATGCAGGACAGGCCATGGAGAAACGGGAGCCTTGCTACGCTGATGGGCGGGATGTAAATTGCCAACAGCCACTCTGGAGAGGTGTACGGTGTGTCTTGAAACATCTAAAAAACTCAGCTTAGAGAGCATAGGACACTTCCACTCATGGGCGTATAAATTGGGAAAACTAAAAATCAGCAAGACACAGGCACCCCAAAGTTTAGGGCTGCTCTGTTGACAAGAACCTCCACTTCGTCACACCTTAAATATCCTAAGAAAGAGAAAAATGGATAAAGAAGTTGTGGTCCTTATGTACAATGGAATATCACTCAGCCATGAAATCTACGTCATACGGCTCGTAGCAGCATGATGAGTGGATTTAGGTACGACGATTCTACGTGAAATAAGTCACACAGAAAACGACACTTATCATAAGATATCACTTACAGAGGGAATGTAAAAACCGCTACACTTGAACTGAATTACAAAACAGAAGAGAGTCACACGTTTAGAAAACACACTATGGCTGCTTAACGGGAAAGGTGAGGTGGGTGATGCATAAAACAAGGGTTTCAAATTAGCTCAGATACCGTTCCATAAACCCAATATGTAATAGACAAGACCTACTCCTTGCTCAGTGAACGGGACTCAACACCCCCTATTCACCGCCCAAGAATATATCGGCCTAGTAAGAATCTTAAAACCTATGTGTTGATATCTCTCTGTAAGTGACTCAAGTGGGTGTAAAGCGGCATAAACACAGCAGTGAAAAGCAGCTAAACCCCATTATAAAAATCAATTACTTTTTAAAACCCGTGAAACAAAGACAGTGAAAGAGAGAGAAATTCTTACAAAATTCGTTCAGGGGCTGTGATGCCACCTGGGTTGACCATATCTAGACCCACAACTGATTGAGACATAAGGGTGGACACTCCTGGGGCTGAGAGGTTTGGTGAGGTTGGGTGAGCAAACGCAGACCCTTTAAAGTAATACTGCGTGGTACCCATCCCATGGGTCCCAAATCTCCAGGTTCAAGGGCATCTTCCTACATCGAAAACATGCATGAGAAACCCAGAAGATATTACACTGTGTGATCGGGAAAGGTTTCTAAAACGCACCTCATTTCTCATCTCCTTGTGCTCGGGTTCGCCATTCCAGCCGCTTTCCTAGCAATCTCCCTCCTTGGAGAATCAGCACCTTTAAACTCCTCTTCCGTACAGGTTGCAATTTGTCCTGAGGATGAACGGGAAGAGGGGGAACCAATGAGAGACTAGCTCTAGGTCTTGGGACAGGCACAGGTCACTCTATTTTCCCTTCAGGAAGAAGAATTAACCACAGGCTCAGCCTGCCGCCCCTAAGGAGAATAGGGCCTGAAGCAATCCTGCACATTTGCGGCCAGCTCCCAAGAAAGCGAGTTGAAAAATGGAGCTCAGGGGCACTGCAATTCACAAACCTGCAGAGTTATAAATGATAACTCTCGTCCACAAATATACTGAGGGAAGGCAACGAAGAGGATTTGAAAGCAAGGCAGAATTGCAGGAAACAGGTTTCAGGAGGAGGATTCGAATCGCCTTTAAAGCACAGGAAAAGCGGCAAAACCTCGACAATGATGCCCTTGGCCAAAAAAGGGGTATGCGTTTTTTCCTGAATATATTCAGGAAAAAACGCATACGCCCTTTTTGGCCAATCAAGCAACCTGGAAAGGCAAATCAGCGCTACAAAGAAGTCTCGCTTCCCATCGGTCAAAAGGGCCATGCTGAATAAAGTGTCAAAACCAGCAATGCAGGACAGGCCATGGAGAAACGGGAGCCTTGCTACGCTGATGGGCGGGATGTAAATTGCCAACAGCCACTCTGGAGAGGTGTACGGTGTGTCTTAAAACATCTAAAAAACTCAGCTTAGAGAGCATAGGGCACTTCCACTCATGGGCGTATAAATTGGGAAAACTAAAAATCAGCAAGACACAGGCACCCCAAAGTTTAGGGCTGCTCTGTTGACAAGAACCTCCACTTCGTCACACCTTAAATATCCCAAGAAAGAGAAAAATGGATAAAGAAGTTGTGGTCCTTATGTACAATGGAATATCACTCAGCCATGAAATCTACGTCATACGGCTCGTAGCAGCATGATGAGTGGATTTAGGTACGACGATTCTACGTGAAATAAGTCACAAAGAAAACGACACTTATCATAAGATATCACTTACAGAGGGAATGTAAAAACCGCTACACTTGAACTGAATTACAAAACAGAAGAGAGTCACACGTTTAGAAAACACACTATGGCTGCTTAACGGGAAAGGTGAGGTGGGTGATGCATAAAACAAGGGTTTCAAATTAGCTCAGATACCGTTCCATAAACCCAATATGTAATAGACAAGACCTACTCCTTGCTCAGTGAACGGGACTCAACACCCCCTATTCACCGCCCAAGAATATATCTGACTAGTAAGAATCTTAAAACTTATGTGTTGATATCTCTCTGTAAGTGACTCAAGTGGGTGTAAAGCGGCATAAACACAGCACTGAAAAGCAGCTAAACCCCATTATAAAAATCAATTACTTTTAAAAACCCGTGAAGCAAAGACAGTGAAAGAGAGAGAAATTCTTAGAAAATTCGTTCAGGGGCTGTGATGCCACCTGGATTGACCATATCTAGACCCACAGCTGATTGAGACATAAGGGTGGACCCCTTTGAGGGCTGAGAGGTTTGGTGAGGTTGGGTGAGCAAACGCAGACCCTTTAAAGTAATACTGCGTGGTACCCATCCCATGGGTCCCAAATCTCCAGGTTCAAGGGCATCTTCCTACATCGAAAACATGCATGAGAAACCCAGAAGATGGTACACCGTGTGATCGGGAAAGGCTTCTAAAACGCACCTCATTTCTCATCTCCTTGTGCTCGGGTTCGCCATTCCAGCCGCTTTCCTCGCAATCTCCCTCCTTGGAGAATCAGCACCTTTAACCTCCTGTTCTGTACACGTTGCAATTTGTCCTGAGGAGGAACGGGAAGAAGGGGAACCAATGAGAGACTAGCTCTAGGTCTTGGGACAGGCACAGGTCACTCTATTTTCCCTTCAGGAAGAAGAATTAACCACAGGCTCAGCCTGCCGCCCCTAAGAAGAATAGGGCCTGAAGCAATCCTGCACATTTCCGGCCAGCTCCCAAGAAAGCGAGTTGAAAAATGGAGCTCAGGGGCACTGCAATTCACAAACCTGCAGAGTTATAAATGATAACTCTCGTCCACAAATATACTGAGGGAAGGCAACGAAGACGATTTGAAAGCAAGGCAGAATTGCAGGAAACAGGTTTCAGGAGGAGGATTCGAATCGCCTTTAAAGCACAGGAAAAGCGGCAAAACCTCGACAATGATGCCCTTGGCCAAAAAGGGCGTATGCGTTTTTTCCTGAATATATTCAGGAAAAAACGCATACGCCCTTTTTGGCCAACCAAGCAACCTGGAAAGGCAAATCAGCGCTACCAAGAAGTCTCGCTTCCCATCGGTCAAAAGGGCCATGCTGAATAAAGTGTCAAAACCAGCAATGCAGGACAGGCCATGGAGAAACGGGAGCCTTGCTACGCTGATGGGCGGGATGTAAATTGCCAACAGCCACTCTGGAGAGGTGTACGGTGTGTCTTGAAACATCTAAAAAACTCAGCTTAGAGAGCATAGGGCACTTCCACTCGTGGGCGTATAAATTGGGAAAACTAAAAATCAGCAAGACACAGGCACCCCAAAGTTTAGGGCTGCTCTGTTGACAAGAACCTCCACTTCGTCACACCTTAAATATCCCAAGAAAGAGAAAAATGGATAAAGAAGTTGTGGTCCTTATGTACAATGGAATATCACTCAGCCATGAAATCTACGTCATACGGCTCGTAGCAGCATGATGAGTGGATTTAGGTACGACGATTCTACGTGAAATAAGTCACACAGAAAAAGACACTTATCATAAGATATCACTTACAGAGGGAATGTAAAAACCGCTACACTTGAACTGAATTACAAAACAGAAGAGAGTCACACGTTTAGAAAACACACTATGGCTGCTTAACGGGAAAGGTGAGGTGGGGTGATGCATAAAACAAGGGTTTCAAATTAGCTCAGATACCGTTCCATAAACCCAATATGTAATAGACAAGACCTACTCCTTGCTCAGTGAACGGGACTCAACACCCCCTATTCACCGCCCAAGAATATATCGGCCTAGTAAGAATCTTAAAACCTATGTGTTGATATCTCTCTGTAAGTGACTCAAGTGGGTGTAAAGCGGCATAAACACAGCAGTGAAAAGCAGCTAAACCCCATTATAAAAATCAATTACTTTTTAAAACCCGTGAAACAAAGACAGTGAAAGAGAGAGAAATTCTTACAAAATTCGTTCAGGGGCTGTGATGCCACATGGGTTGACCATATCTAGACCCAGAGCTGATTGAGACATAAGGGCGGACACTCTTGGGGCTGAGAGGTTCGGTGAGGTTGGGTGAGGAAACGCAGACCCTTTAAAGTAATACTGCGTGGTACCCATCCCATGGGTCCCAAATCTCCAGGTTCAAGGGCATCTTCCTACATCGAAAACATGCATGAGAAACCCAGAAGATGGGACACCGTGTGCTCGGGAAAGGTTTCTAAAACGCACATCATGTCTCATCTCCTTGTGCTCGGGTTCGCCATTCCAGCCGCTTTCCTAGCAATCTCCCTCCTTGGAGAATCAGCACCTTTAAACTCCTGTTCCGTACAGGTTGCAATTTGTCCTGAGGATGAACGGGAAGAGGGGGAACCAATGAGCGATTAGCTCTAGGTCTTGGGACAGGCACAGGTCACTCTATTTTCCCATCAGGAAGAAGAATTAACCACAGGCTCGGCCTGCCACCCGAAAGCAGAATAGGGCCTGAAGCAATCCTGCGCTTTTGCGGCAAGCTCCCAAGAAAGCGAGTTGAAAAATGGAGCTCAGGGGCACTGCAATTCACAAACCTGCAGAGTTATAAATGATAACTCTCGTCCACAAATATATTGAGGGAAGGCAACGAAGAGGATTTGAAAGCAAGGCAGAATTGCAGGAAACAGATTTCAGGAGGGAGATTCGAATCGAATTTAAAGCACAGGAAAAGCGGCAAAACCTCGACAATGATGCCCTTGGCCAAAAAGGGCGTATGCGTTTTTTCCTGAATATATTCAGGAAAAAACGCATACGCCCTTTTTGGCCAACCAAGCAACCTGGAAAGGCAAATCAGCGATACCAAGAAGTCTCGCTTCCCATCGATAAAAAGGGCCATGCTGAATAAAGTGTCAAAACCAGAAATGCAGGACAGGCCATGGAGAAACGGGAGCCTTGCTACGCTGATGGGCGGGATGTAAATTGCCAACAGCCACTCTGGAGAAGTGTACGGTGTGTCCTGAAACATCTAAAAAACTCAGCTTAGAGAGCATAGGGCACTTCCACTCGTGGGCGTATAAATTGGGAAAACTAAAAATCAGCAAGACACAGGCACCCCAAAGTTTAGGGCTGCTCTGTTGACAAGAACCTCCACTTCGTCACACCTTAAATATCCCAAGAAAGAGAAAAATGGATAAAGAAGTTGTGGTCCTTATGTACAATGGAATATCACTCAGCCATGAAATCTACGTCATACGGTTCGTAGCAGCATGATGAGTGGATTTAGGTACGACGATTCTACGTGAAATAAGTCACACAGAAAAAGACACTGTTCATAATTTATCACTTACAGAGGGAATGTAAAAACCGCTACACTTGAACTGAATTACAAAACAGAAGAGAGTCACACGTTTAGAAAACACACTATGGCTGCTTAACGGGAAAGGTGAGGTGGGGTGATGCATAAAACAAGGGTTTCAAATTAGCTCAGATACCGTTCCATAAACCCAATATGTAATAGACAAGACCTACTCCTTGCTCAGTGAACGGGACTCAACACCCCCTATTCACCGCCCAAGAATATATCGGCCTAGTAAGAATCTTAAAACCTATGTGTTGATATCTCTCTGTAAGTGACTCAAGTGGGTGTAAAGCGGCATAAACACAGCAGTGAAAAGCAGCTAAACCCCATTATAAAAATCAATTACTTTTTAAAACCCGTGAAACAAAGACAGTGAAAGAGAGAGAAATTCTTACAAAATTCGTTCAGGGGCTGTGATGCCACCTGGGTTGACCATATCTAGACCCACAGCTGATTGAGACATAAGGGTGGACACTCCTGGGGCTGAGAGGTTTGGTGAGGTTGGGTGAGCAAACGCAGACCCTTTAAAGTAATACTGCGTGGTACCCATCCCATGGGTCCCAAATCTCCAGGTTCAAGGGCATCTTCCTACATCGAAAACATGCATGAGAAACCCAGAAGATGGTACACTGTGTGATCGGGAAAGGTTTCTAGAACGCACCTCATTTCTCATCTCCTTGTGCTCGGGTTCGCCATTCCAGCCGCTTTCCTAGCAATCTCCCTCCTTGGAGAATCAGCACCTTTAAACTCCTGTTCCGTACAGGTTGCAATTTGTCCTGAGGATGAACGGGAAGAGGGGGAACCAATGAGCGATTAGCTCTAGGTCTTGGGACAGGCACAGGTCACTCTATTTTCCCATCAGGAAGAAGAATTAACCACAGGCTCAGCCTGCCACCCGGAAGCAGAATAGGGCCTGAAGCAATCCTGCGCTTTTGCGGCAAGCTCCCAAGAAAGCGAGTTGAAAAATGGAGCTCAGGGGCACTGCAATTCACAAACCTGCAGAGTTATAAATGATAACTCTCGTCCACAAATATATTGAGGGAAGGCAACGAAGAGGATTTGAAAGCAAGGCAGAATTGCAGGAAACAGATTTCAGGAGGGAGATTCGAATCGAATTTAAAGCACAGGAAAAGCGGCAAAACCTCGACAATGATGCCCTTGGCCAAAAAGGGCGTATGCGTTTTTTCCTGAATATATTCAGGAAAAAACGCATACGCCCTTTTTGGCCAACCAAGCAACCTGGAAAGGCAAATCAGCGCTACCAAGAAGTCTCGCTTCCCATCGGTCAAAAGGGCCATGCTGAATAAAGTGTCAAAACCAGCAATGCAGGACAGGCCATGGAGAAACGGGAGCCTTGCTACGCTGATGGGCGGGATGTAAATTGCCAACAGCCACTCTGGAGAGGTGTACGGTGTGTCTTGAAACATCTAAAAAACTCAGCTTAGAGAGCATAGGGCACTTCCACTCGTGGGCGTATAAATTGGGAAAACTAAAAATCAGCAAGACACAGGCACCCCAAAGTTTAGGGCTGCTCTGTTGACAAGAACCTCCACTTTGTCACACCTTAAATATCCCAAGAAAGAGAAAAATGGATAAAGAAGTTGTGGTCCTTATGTACAATGGAATATCACTCAGCCATGAAATCTACGTCATACGGCTCGTAGCAGCATGATGAGTGGATTTAGGTACGACGATTCTACGTGAAATAAGTCACAAAGAAAACGACACTTATCATAAGATATCACTTACAGAGGGAATGTAAAAACCGCTACACTTGAACTGAATTACAAAACAGAAGAGAGTCACACGTTTAGAAAACACACTATGGCTGCTTAACGGGAAAGGTGAGGTGGGTGATGCATAAAACAAGGGTTTCAAATTAGCTCAGATACCGTTCCATAAACCCAATATGTAATAGACAAGACCTACTCCTTGCTCAGTGAACGGGACTCAACACCCCCTATTCACCGCCCAAGAATATATCTGACTAGTAAGAATCTTAAAACTTATGTGTTGATATCTCTCTGTAAGTGACTCAAGTGGGTGTAAAGCGGCATAAACACAGCACTGAAAAGCAGCTAAACCCCATTATAAAAATCAATTACTTTTAAAAACCCGTGAAGCAAAGACAGTGAAAGAGAGAGAAATTCTTAGAAAATTCGTTCAGGGGCTGTGATGCCACCTGGATTGAACATATCTAGACCCACAGCTAATTGAGACATAAGGGTGGACCCCTTTGAGGGCTGAGAGGTTTGGTGAGGTTGGGTGAGCAAACGCAGACCCTTGAAAGTAATACTGCGTGGTACCCATCCCATGGGTCCCAAATCTCCAGGTTCAAGGGCATCTTCCTACATCGAAAACATGCATGAGAAACCCAGAAGATGGTACACCGTGTGATCGGGAAAGGCTTCTAAAACGCACCTCATTTCTCATCTCCTTGTGCTCGGGTTCGCCATTCCAGCCGCTTTCCTCGCAATCTCCCTCCTTGGAGAATCAGCACCATTAACCTCCTGTTCTGTACACGTTGCAATTTGTCCTGAGGAGGAACGGGAAGAAGGGGAACCAATGAGAAACTAGCTCTAGGTCTTGGGACAGGCACAGGTCACTCTATTTTCCCTTCAGGAAGAAGAATTAACCACAGGCTCAGCCTGCCGCCCCTAAGGAGAATAGGGCCTGAAGCAATCCTGCACATTTCCGGCCAGCTCCCAAGAAAGCGAGTTGAAAAATGGAGCTCAGGGGCACTGCAATTCACAAACCTGCAGAGTTATAAATGATAACTCTCGTCCACAAATATACTGAGGGAAGGCAACGAAGACGATTTGAAAGCAAGGCAGAATTGCAGGAAACAGGTTTCAGGAGGAGGATTCGAATTGCCTTTAAAGCACAGGAAAAGCGGCAAAACCTCGACAATGATGCCCTTGGCCAAAAAGGGCGTATGCGTTTTTTCCTGAATATATTCAGGAAAAAACGCATACGCCCTTTTTGGCCAACCAAGCAACCTGGAAAGGCAAATCAGCGCTACCAAGAAGTCTCGCTTCCCATCGGTCAAAAGGGCCATGCTGAATAAAGTGTCAAAACCAGCAATGCAGGACAGGCCATGGAGAAACGGGAGCCTTGCTACGCTGATGGGCGGGATGTAAATTGCCAACAGCCACTCTGGAGAGGTGTACGGTGTGTCTTGAAACATCTAAAAAACTCAGCTTAGAGAGCATAGGGCACTTCCACTCGTGGGCGTATAAATTGGGAAAACTAAAAATCAGCAAGACACAGGCACCCCAAAGTTTAGGGCTGCTCTGTTGACAAGAACCTCCACTTCGTCACACCTTAAATATCCCAGGAAAGAAAAAAATGGATAAAGAAGTTGTGGTCCTTATGTACAATGGAATATCACTCAGCCATGAAATCTACGTCATAAGGCTCGTAGCAGCATGATGAGTGGATTTAGGTACGACGATTCTACATGAAATAAGTCACACAGAAAAAGACACTTTTGATAAGATATCACTTATAGAGAGAATGTAAAAACCGATACACTTGAACTGAATTACAAAACAGAAGAGAGTCACACGTTTAGAAAACACACTATGGTTGCTTAACGGGAAAGGTGAGGTGGGGTGATGCATAAAACAAGGGTTACAAATTAGCTCAGAAACCGTTCCATAAACCCAATATGTAATAGACAAGACCTACTCCTTGCTCAGTGAACGGGACCCAACACCTACTATTCACCGCCCAAGAATATATCTGACTAGTAAGAATCTTAAAACCTATGTATTGAAATCTCTCTGTAAGGGGGTCAAGTGAGTGTAAACCAGCATAAACACAGCACTGAAAAGCAGCTAAACCCCATTATAAAAATCAATTACTTTTAAAAACCCGTGAAACAAAGACAGTGAAAGAGAGAGAAATTCTTACAAAATTCGGTCAGGGGCTGTGATGCCACCTGGATTGACCGTATCTAGACCCACAGCTGATTGAGACATAAGGGGGACACTCTTGGGCTGAGAGGTTTGGTGAGGGTGGGTGAGCAAACGCAGACCCTTTAAAGTAATACTGCGTGGTACCCATCCCATGGGTCCCAAATCTCCAGGTTCAAGGGCATCTTCCTACATCGAAAACATGCATGAGAAACCCAGAAGATGGGACACCGTGTGCTCGGGAAAGCTTTCTAAAACGCACCTCATTTCTCATCTCCTTGTGCTCGGGTTCGCCATTCCAGCCGCTTTCCTAGCAATCTCCCTCCTTGGAGAATCAGCACCTTTAACCTCCTGTTCCGTACAGGTTGCAATTTGTCCTGAGGATGAAGGGGAAGAGGGGGAACCAATGAGAGACTAGCTCTAGGTGTTGGGATAGGCGCAGGTCACTCTATTTTCCTATCAGGAAGAAGAATTAACCACAGGCTCAGCCTGCCGCCCGGAAGCAGAATAGGGCCTGAAGCAATCCTGCGCTTTTGCGGCCAGCTCCCAAGGAAGCAAGTTGAAAAATGGAGCTCAGGGGCACTGCAATTCACAAACCTGCAGAGTTATAAATGATAACTCTCGTCCACAAATATATTGAGGGAAGGCAACAAAGAGGATTTGAAAGCAAGGCAGAATTGCAGGAAACAGATTTCAGGAGGGAGATTCGAATCGCCTTTAAAGCCCAGGAAAATCGGCAAAACCTCGACAATGATGCCCTTGGCCAAAAAGGGCGTATGCGTTTTTTCCTGAATATATTCAGGAAAAAACGCATACGCCCTTTTTGGCCAACCAAGCAACCTGGAAAGGCAAATCAGCGCTACAAAGAACTCTCACTTCCCATCGGTCAAAAGGGCCATGCTGAATAAAGTGTCAAAACCAGAAATACAGGACAGGCCATGGAGAAACGGGAGCCTTGCTACGCTGATGGGCGAGATGTAAATTGCCAACAGCCACTCTGGAGAAGTGTACGGTGTGTCCTGAAACATCTATGAAACTCAGCTTAGAGAGCATAGGGCACTTCCACTCATGGGCGTATAAATTGGGAAAACTAAAAGTCAGCAACACACAGGCACCCCAAAGTTTAGGGCTGCTCTGTTGGCAAGAACCTCCACTTCGTTACACCTTAAATATCCCAGGAAAGAGAAAAATGGATAAAGAAGTTGTGGTCCTTATGTACAATGGAATATCACTCAGCCATGAAATCTACGTCATAAGGCTCGTAGCAGCATGATGAGTGGATTTAGGTACGACGATTCTACGTAAAATAAGTCACATAGAAAAAGACACTTATCATAAGATATCACTTATAGAGGGAATGTAAAAACCGCTACACTTGAACTGAATTACAAAACAGAAGAGAGTCACACGTTTAGAAAACACACTATGTCTGCTTAACGGGAAAGGTGAGGTGGGGTGATGCATAAAACCAGGGTTTCAAATTAGCTCAGATACCGTTCCATAAACCCAATATGTAATAGACAAGACCTACTCCTTGCTCAGTGAACGGGACTCAACACCCCCAATTCACCGCCCAAGAATATATCTGACTAGTAAGAATCTTAAAACCTATGTATTGAAATCTCTCTGTAAGTGAGTCAAGTGGGTGTAAAGCGGCATAAACACAGCACTGAAAAGCAGCTAAACCCCATTATAAAAATCAATTACTTTTAAAAACCCGTGAAACAAAGACAGTGAAAGAGAGAGAAATTCTTAAAAAATTCGTTCAGGGGCTGTGATGCCACCTGGGTTGACCATATCTAGACCCAGAGCTGATTGAGACATAAGGGGGACACTCTTGGGCTGAGAGGTTTGGTGAGGGTGGGTGAGCAAACGCAGACCCTTTAAAGTAATACTGCGTGGTACCCATCCCATGGGTCCCAAATCTCCAGGTTCAAGGGCATCTTCCTACATCGAAAACATGCATGAGAAACCCAGAAGATGGTACACCGTGTGATCGGGAAAGGTTTCTAAAACGCACCTCATTTCTCATCTCCTTCTGCTCAGATTCGCCATTCCAGCCGCTTTCCGAGCAATCTCCCTCCTTGGAGAATCAGCCCCTTTAACCTCGTGTCCCATACAGGTTGCAATTTGTCCTGAGGATGAACGGGAAGAGAGGGAACCAATGAGAGACTAGCTCTAGGTGTTGGGACAGGCACAGGTCACTCTATTTTTCCCATCAGGAAGAAGAATTAACCACAGGCTCAGCCTGCCGCCGGGAAGCAGAATAGGGCCTGAAGCAATCCTGTGCTTCTGCGGCCAGCTCCCAAGAAAGCGAGTTGAAAAATGGAGCTCAGGGGCACTGCAATTCAAAAACCTGCAGAGTTATAAATGATAACTCTCGTCCACAAATATATTGAAGGAAGGCAACGAAGAGGATTTGAAAGCTAGGCAGAATTGCAGGAAACAGATTTCAGGAGGGAGATTCGAATCGCCTTTAAAGCACAGGAAAAGCGGCAAAACCTCGACAATGATGCCCTTGGCCAAAAAGGGCGTATGCATTTTTTCCTGAATATATTCAGGAAAAAACGCATACGCCCTTTTTGGCCAACCAAGCAACCTGGAAAGGCAAATCAGCGCTACAAAGAAGTCTCGCTTCCCATCGGTCAAAAGGGCCATCCTGAATAAAGTGTCAAAACCAGAAATGCAGGACAGGCCATGGAGAAACGGGAGCCTTGCTACGCTGATGGGCGGGATGTAAATTGCCAACAGCCACTCTGGAGAGGTGTACGGTGTGTCTTGAAACATCTAAAAAACTCAACTTAGAGAGCATAGGGCACTTCCAATCATGGGCGTATAAATTGCGAAAACTAAAAATCAGCAAGACACAGGCACCCCAAAGTTTAGGGCTGCTCTGTTGGCAAGAACCTCCACTTCGTTACACCTTAAATATCCCAGGAAACAGAAAAATGGATAAAGAAGTTGTGGTCCTTATGTACAATGGAATATCACTCAGCCATGAAATCAACGTCATAAGCCTAGTAGCAGCATGATGAGTGGATTTAGGTACGACGATTCTACGTGGAATAATTCACACAGAAAAAGACACTTATCATAAGATATCACTTATAGAGGGAATGTAAAAACCGCTACACTTGAACTGAATTACAAAACAGAAGAGAGTCACACGTTTAGAAAACACACTATGGCTGCTTAACGGGAAAGGTGAGGTGGGGTGATGAATAAAACCAGGGTTTCAAATTAGCTCAGATACCGTTCCATAAACCCAATATGTAATAGACAAGACCTACTCCTTGGTCAGTGAACGGGACCCAACACCCCCTATTCACCGCCCAAGAATATATCTGACTACTAAGAATCTTAAAACCTAGGTATTGAAATCTCTCTGTAAGTGAGTCAAGTGGGTGTAAAGCGGCATAAACACAGCACTGAAAAGCAGCTAAACCCCATTATAAAAATCAATTACTTTTAAAAACCCGTGAAACAAAGACAGTGAAAGAGAGAGAAATTCTTACAAAATTCATTCAAGGGCTGTGATGCCACCTGGGTTGACCATATCTAGACCCAGAGCTGATTGAGACATAAGGGTGGACACTCTTGTGGCTGAGAGGTTTGGTGAGGTTGGGTGAGCAAACGCAGACGCTTTAAAGTAATACTGCGTGGTACCCATCCCATGGGTCCCAAATCTCCAGGTTCAAGGGCATCTTCCTACATCGAAAACATGCATGAGAAACCCAGAAGATGGTACACCGTGTGATCGGGAAAGGTTTCTAAAACGCACCTCATTTCTCATCTCCTTGTGCTCGGGTTCGCCATTCCAGCCGCTTTCCTAGCAATCTCCCTCCTTGGAGAATCAGCACCTTTAACCTCGTGTTCCGTAAAGGTTGCAATTTGTCCTGAGGATGAACGGGAAGAGGGGGAACCAATGAGAGACTACCTCTAGGTGTTGGGACAGGCACAGGTCACTCTATTTTCGCATCAGGAAGAAGAATTAACCACAGGCTCAGCCTGCCGCCCGGAAGCAGAATAGGGCCTGAAGCAATCCTGCGCTTCTGCGGCCAGCTCCCAAGAAAGAGAGTTGAAAAATGGAGCTCAGGGGCACTGCAATTCACAAACCTGCAGAGTTATAAATGATAACTCTCGTCCACTAATATATTGAGGGAAGGCAACCAAGAGGATTTGAAAGCAAGGCAGAATTGCAGGAAACAGATTTCAGGAGGGAGATTCGAATCGCATTTAAAGCACAGGGAAAGCGGCAAAACCTCGACACTGATGCCCTTGGCCAAAAAGGGCGTATGCGTTTTTCCTGAATATATTCAGGAAAAAACGCATACGCCCTTTTTGGCCAACCAAGCAACCTGGAAAGGCAAATCAGCGCTACAAAGAAGTCTCGCTTCCCATCGGTGAAAAGGGCCATGCTGAATAAAGTGTCAAAACCAGAAATGCAGGACACGCCATGGAGAAACGGGAGCATTGCTACGCTGATGGGCGGGATGTAAATTGCCAACAGCCACTCTGGAGAAGTGTACGGTGTGTCCTGAAACATCTAAAAAACTCAGCTTAGAGAGCATAGGGCACTTCCACTCATGGGCGTATAAATTGGGAAAACTAAAAATCAGAAAGACACAGGCACCCCAAATTTTAGGGCTGCTCTGTTGACAAGAAACTTCACTTCGTTGCACTTTAATATCCCAGGAAAGAGAAAAATGGATAAAGAATTTGTGGTCCTTATGTACAATGGAATATCACTCAGCCATGAAATGAACGTCATAAGGCTCGTAACAGAATGATGAGTGGATTTAGGTACGACGATTCTACGTGAAATAAGTCACATAGAAAAAGACACTTATCATATCACTTATAGAGGGAATGCAAAAACCGCTACACTTGAACTGAATTACAAAACAGAAGAGAGTCACTCGTTTAGAAAACACACTATGTCTGCTTAACGGGAAAGGTGAGGTGGGGTGATGCATAAAACCAGGGTTTCAAATTAGCTCAGATACCGTTCCATAAACCCAATATGTAATAGACAAGACCTACTCCTTGCTCAGTGAACGGGACCCAACACCTCCTATTCACCGCCCAAGAATATATCTGACTAGTAAGAATCTTAAAACCTAGGTATTGAAATCTCTCTGTAAGTGAGTCAAGTGGGTGTAAAGAGGCATAAACACAGCACTGAAAAGCAGCTAAACCCCATTATAAAAATCAATTACTTTTAAAAACCCGTGAAACAAAGACAGTGAAAGAGAGAGAAATTCTTACAAAATTCGTTCAAGGGCTGTGATGCCACCTGGATTGACCATATCTAGACCCAGAGCTGATTGAGTCATAAGGGGGACACTCTTGGGCTGAGAGGTTTGGTGAGGTTGGGTGAGCAAACGCAGACGCTTTAAAGTAATACTGCGTGGTACCCATCCCATGGGTCCCAAATCTCCAGGTTCAAGGGCATCTTCCTACATCGAAAACATGCATGAGAAACCCAGAAGATGGTACACCGTGTGATCGGGAAAGGTTTCTAAAACGCACCTCATTTCTCATCTCCTTGTGCTCGGGTTCGCCATTCCAGCCGCTTTCCTAGCAATCTCCCTCCTTGGAGAATCAGCACCTTTAACCTCGTGTTCCGTAAAGGTTGCAATTTGTCCTGAGGATGATCGGGAAGAGGGGGAACCAATGAGAGACTACCTCTAGGTGTTGGGACAGGCACAGGTCACTCTATTTTCGCATCAGGAAGAAGAATTAACCACAGGCTCAGCCTGCCGCCCGGAAGCAGAATAGGGCCTGAAGCAATCCTGCGCTTCTGCGGCCAGCTCCCAAGAAAGCGAGTTGAAAAATGGAGCTCAGGGGCACTGCAATTCACAAACCTGCAGAGTTATAAATGATAACTCTCGTCCACTAATATATTGAGGGAAGGCAACGAAGAGGATTTGAAAGCAAGGCGGATTTGCAGGAAACAGATTTCAGGAGGGAGATTCGAATCGCCTTTAAAGCACAGGGAAAGCGGCAAAACCTCGACAATGATGCCCTTGGCCAAAAAGGGCGTATGCGTTTTTTCCTGAATATATTCAGGAAAAAACGCATACGCCCTTTTTGGCCAACCAAGCAACCTGGAAAGGCAAATCAGCGCTACAAAGAAGTCTCGCTTCCCATCGGTGAAAAGGGCCATGCTGAATAAAGTGTCAAAACCAGAAATGCAGGACACGCCATGGAGAAACGGGAGCATTGCTACGCTGATGGGCGGGATGTAAATTGCCAACAGCCACTCTGGAGAAGTGTACGGTGTGTCCTGAAACATCTAAAAAACTCAGCTTAGAGAGCATAGGGCACTTCCACTCATGGGCGTATAAATTGGGAAAACTAAAAATCAGAAAGACACAGGCACCCCAAAGTTTAGGGCTGCTCTGTTGACAAGAAACTTCACTTCGTTGCACTTTAATATCCCAGGAAAGAGAAAAATGGATAAAGAAGTTGTGGTCCTTATGTACAATGGAATATCACTCAGCCATGAAATCAACGTCATAAGCCTAGTAGCAGCATGATGAGTGGATTTAGGTACGACGATTCTACGTGAAATAAGTCACACAGAAAAAAAAAACTTATCAAAAGATATCACTAATAGAGGGAATGTAAAAACCGCTACACTTGAACTGAATTACAAAACAGAAGAGAGTCACACGTTTAGAAAACACACTATGGCTGCTTAACGGGAAAGGTGAGGTGGGGTGATGAATAAAACCAGGGTTTCAAATTAGCTCAGATACCGTTCCATAAACCCAATATGTAATAGACAAGACCTACTCCTTGCTCAGTGAACGGGACCCAACACCCCCTATTCACCGCCCAAGAATATGTCTGACTAGTAAGAATCTTAAAACCTATGTATTGAAATCTCTCTGTAAGTGAGTCAAGTGGGTGTAAAGCGTCATAAACACAGCACTGAAAAGCAGCAAAACCCCATTATAAAAATCAATTACTTTTAAAATCCCGTGAAACAAAGACAGTGAAAGAGAGAGAAATTCTTACAAAATTCGTTCAGGAGCTGTGATGCCACCTGGATTGACCATATCTAAACCCAGAGCTGATTGAGACATAAGGGTGGACACTCTTGGGGCTGAGAGGTTTGGTGAGGTTGCGTGAGCAAACGCATACCCTTTCAAGTAATACTGCGTGGTACCCATCCCATGGGTCCCAAATCTCCAGGTTCAAGGGCATCTTCCAACATCGAAAACATGCATGAAGAACCCAGAAGATGGTACACCGTGTGATCGGGAAAGCTTTCTAAAACGCACATCATTTCTCATCTCCTTGTGCTCGGGTTCGCCATTCCAGCCGCTTTACTAACAATCTCCCCACTTGGAGAATCAGCACTTTTAACCTCCTGTTTCGTACAGGTTGCAGTTTGTCCTGAGGATGAATGGGAAGAGGGGGAACCCATGAGAGGCTAGCTGTAGGTGTTTGGACAGGTATAGGTCACTCTAATTTCCCATCAGGAAGAAGAATTAAGCACAGGCTCAGCCTGCCGCACCGAACCAGAATAGGGCCTTAAACAATCCTGCGGTTTTGCGGCCAGCTTCCAAAAAAGCGAGTTGAAAAATGGAGCTCAGGGGCACTGCAATTCACAATCCTGTAGTGTTATAAATGGTAACTCTCGTCCAAAAATATACTGAAGGAAGGCAACGAAGAGGATTTGAAAGCAAGGCAGAATTGCAGGAAATTTATATAGTTTATATGTTAAGTGTTTATATACATTTAACATACATTAGCCTATTTAGGTTAGCCCCATAATCCTAATTTTTCCATCCTTCCACCTTTCATTTTGGTTAACCATTAGTTTGTTTTATAAGTCTGTGTGTGTCTTTTTCTGTGGAAGTATGTTCATTGGTAGCAATCTTAGGATAACTTGTATAAATGATATCATAGGATATTTGTCATTCCCTTTTGACTTACTTTACCTTATATGACTATTTCTAGGCTCAGTTTTAATCCTGAAAACGGCACTCTTCGTTTTCTTCCCGAGGCTACTATTCCATTCTGTACATATACCACTTCTTTGTCAATTCATCTGTTTATGGACCTTTTTTTTGCTTCCATGTCTTGGGTATTTCAATATTGCTGCAGTGCACATTTGCCTGCCTCTGTCTTTCCGATTCTGGTGGTCTTAGATTATAGGCCCAAAAGATGCCCTGCCACATCATCTGGTAGCTCAATTTTTACCTTTTAAAGCAGGTCCATTCAGTTTTTGTTAGTGCTGTTACCACTTTACATCCCACCAGCTGCTACAAGGTACAAAGTTCTCTAAAACCCCTTCAGCATTTAGAGTTTGTAGACGTTTTGCTGATGGTCATTTGACTGGTGTGAGCTGAAACCTTTTTGGAGGTTGGATTTGCATGTGGCTAATAATTCCTTATACTGAGCTTTAGGCGTATCCTTTTTTTCTTTTCCTCCTTTTTTTTTTTTTTTACAGTGAGTACAACTTCTCTCTTCATATTGACTTCTTGAAAAATTTGCCATGTGTTGAATTTTCTTGCCTATTCCCTACGCCAGGGCATTTTTTGAGGGGAGGTGTCATTTACAGCCCTGCAGTCCTTGTGACTATTAAGCAACCATTAGCACTGCGTTTAAAGCTGCTGTTGTGAGAAACAGCCACAAGGCGGCAGGATTATTACGTTCTCAACCCTTGTTACTAGGGCAACAGAGTCTTCCTGAAGGTAGTGTTCTGAGGTTGTATATTAGAGAGGAATGTGCGGGGACAAGCCCCCAGATTTCAGGAGGTAGATACGAATCGCCTTTAGAGCACATGAAAAGCGGCAAAACGTCGACAATGATGCACTTGGCCACAATGGGCGTATGCGTTTTTTCCTGAATATATTCAGGAAAAAACGCATATGCCCTTTTTGGCCAACCAAGCAAGCCGGAAAGGCAAATCAGCACTACAAATAAGTCTCACTTCCCATCCGTCCAAAGGCCATCCAAAGCAGTGTAAAAACCAGAAGTGCAGGACAGGCCAGGGAGAAAAGGGAGCCTTGTTAGGCTGATGGGCGGGATGTAAATTGCCAACGGCCACTCTGGAGAAGTGCATGGTGTTTCCTAAAGCATCTAAAAAACACAGCTAGAGAGCATAGGGCCCTTCCACTCGTGGGCGTATAAAATGGGAAAACTAAAAATCAACAAGACACAGGCACCCCAAAGTTTAGGTCTGCTCTGTTTATAAGAACCTCCACTTCAGTACACCTTAAATATGCCAGGATAGAGAAAAATGGATAAAGAAGTGTGGTACTTATGTACAATGGAATATCACTCAGCCATGAAATCAATGTCATACGGCTACTAGCAGCATGATGAGTGGATTTAGGTACGACGATTCTAAGTGAAATATGTCACACAGAAAAAGACACGTATCATAAGATATCACTTATAGAGGGAAAGTAAAAATCGCTACACATGACCGGATTAGAAAACAGAACAGAGTCACACATTGAGAAAACACTGGATGGCTGCTTAACTGGAAAGGTGAGGTGGGGTGAGGCATAAAACAAGGGTTTGGAATTAGCACACATACCATTCCATAAACCAAATATGTAACAGACAACACCTACCCCTTGCTCAGTGAACTGGACTCAACGCCCCCTATTCACCGCACAAGAGTATATCTGACTAGTAAGAATCTTAAAACCTATATATTGATATCTCTCTGTAAATGAATCAAGTGGGTGTAAAGCGGCATAAACACAGCAGTAAAAATCAGCTAAACCCCATTATAAAAATAGATTACAAAAAAAAAACCCCAACAAAGACAGTGAAAGAGAGAGAAATTCGTACAAAGTTCGTTCAGGGGCAGTGAAGCAACCTGGATCGACCATATCTAGACCCACTGCTGGATTAGATATAAGGCTGGACACTCTTTGGGCTGAGAGGATTGGTGAGGTTGGGTGAGCAAATGCCTACCCTTTAAAGTAATAGTGCGTGGTACCCATTCTATGGGTCCCAACTCTCCAGGTTCAAGGGAATCTTCTTACAGAGAAAAAATGCATGGGAAACACAGTGGATGGTATACAGTGTGATCGGGAAAGGTTTCTGAAACGCACCTCATTCCTCATCCCCTGGTGCTCGGGTTCGCCATTCCAGCCGCTTTACTAACAATCTCCCCACTTGGAGAATCAGCACCTTTAACCTCCTGTTTCGTACAGGTTGCAATTTGTCCTGAGGATGAACGGGAAGAGGGGGAACCCATGAGAGGGTAGCTCTAGGTGTTGGGACAGGCACAGGTCACTCTAATTTCCATCAGGAAGAAGAATTAACCACAGGCTCAGCCTGTCCCCCCAACCAGAATAGGGCCTGAAGCCATCCTCCTGGTTTGCGGCCAGCTTCCAAAAAAGCGATTTGGAGAATGGAGCTCAGGAGCACGGCAATTCACAAATCTGCAGAGTTATAAATGATCACTCTCGTCCACAAATATACTGAGGGAAGGCAACGAAGACGATTTGAAAGCAAGACAGAATTGCAGGAAACACTTTTTCACAGGTGGATTGGACTCGCCTTTAAAGCACATGAAATTCCGCAGAAATTCGACAATGATGCAGTTGGCCAAAAAGGGCGTCTGCGTTCTTTCCTGAATAAATTTTGGAAAAAACGCAGATGCTCTTTTTGGCCAACTAAACAAGCGGGCAATGCAAATCAGCATTACAAAAATGTCTCACTTTGCATTGGTCAAAAGTCCCATGCTGAAAAAGTGTAAAACCCAGAAATGCAGGACAGGCCATGGAGAAAAGGGAGCCTTGTTATGCTGATCGGCGGGATGTAAATTGCCACCGGCCACTCTGGAGAAGTGTATGCTGTATCTTAGAACTTCTAAAACACAGAGCTACAGAGCATACAGCACTTCCCCTCATGGGCGTATATCTTGGGAAAACCAAAAAATCGACAAGACACAGGCACCCCAAAGTTTAGGGCTGCTCTGTTTAGAAATGCCTCGATTTGGGTACAACTTACATGTCCTTGGAAGGAAAAAATGGATAAAGAAGATGTGGTACTTATGTACAATGGAATATTACTCAGCAATTAAATCAATGAAATAAGGCCAGTGGCAGCAACTCGTGGAGACTGAGGTACGATCATTCTAAGTGACTTAAGTCAGACATAAAAAAGAGACTTATCATAAGGTATCACTTATAGATAGTATCTAAAAATGCCTTCACATGAACGCAATTACAAAACAGAAACGGAGTCACGCATTTAGAAAACACACTTATGGCTGCTAAAGGAGAAAGGTGGGGCGGGGTGATGCATAAACCAGGAGGTTGAAATTAGCACAGATACGGTTCCATAAACAAAATAGGTATTCGACAGGACCTACTCTATAGCTCAAAGAGCTGGACTCAGCACACTGTTGTCACCAGAAAAGGATATATAAGACTGGTAACAATCTGTAAAATAATTTATTGATGTCTCTCTTTAAGTGAATCAAGTGGATAGATGTAGAGCAGGAAGAAACACAGTATTGAAAATCAGCTATACCCCATTATAAAATTAAACAACAAGAACAAAATAAAGACAGTGAGAGAGAGAGAAATTCTTACAAAATTTGTTCAAGGGCTGTGATGCAACCTGGACTGACCATATCTAGACACAGAGCTGGATGGGACCTAAGGCTCTACACTCGTTGGTCTGAGAGGCTTCGTGAGGATGGGACAGCAAATGCAGCACTTTTAGAGTAATACTGCCTGGCCCCCATTCCATGGGTCCCATACCTCCAGGTGCAGGGGACCCTTCCTACAGCTAAAACATGCATGGCACATCCAGAGGATGGTACACCGTCTGATCGGGAAGAGTTTGGAAAAGTCACCTCATCTCCACGTCTCCTGGTAGTCGGGTTCCCCAGCTCCTTTCCTTAGAGTCTCCCCACTTTGGGAAGGCTGCACACTCAACAGCCGGTTTTGCACGGCTTGGAATTTTCCGGTGAAGAAGGGGAATGGCGGGATGGAATGAGATACAAGCCTTAGATGTTTGGACAGGCATATGCCACTCTAGTTTCCTACCTGGAAGAAGAAATTCCCTATCCTTCAGGTGCCCCAGTAACTGGAATGGGTCTGTAGAAATCCTGCCCCTTTGTGTCTGCTTCCCTAAACAAGTTGAAAACCGGTGCTCAGGGGCACTGCAATTCACAAACATGCAGGGTTGTAATTGACACCTCTAATGGAGTCATTTCTTGAGCCAAGTATTCGTAAAGGCCTTGTAAGCAAGGCAGAATTGCAGGAAAGGGATTTCAAGGGGTGGTTTGCACTCGTCATTAAAGCACATGCAAAGCTGCTGAACATCGCCAATGATGCAGTGTGCCAAAAAGGCCGTATGCGTTATTCCTTAATATATTCAGGAAAAACCCTTACTCCATTGTTGGCCAACAAAATAGGCGGGCGATGTAAATTAATACTACAAAGAGATATCACTTCGCACCAGTCAGAATGGCCAACCTCACAAACTGTAAAACCTGAAATGCAGGACAGGGCGTGGAGAAAAGGGAACCCTGACAAGCTGATGGTGGGAATGTAAATTGCTAACAGCCACTCTTGAGAAGTGGGTGGTGATTCCTTAAAAATCTAAAAACCAGAGCTTCAGAGCATATGGCGCTTCCACTCCTGGGCCTGTATCTTGGAAAAAACGTAAATTGACAGGACCCAGGCACTCTAAAATTTATGCAGCCCTGTGTACAAGAGCCTCTACTCGGAAGCTACCTAAAAGTCCTTGGAAGGAAGAATGGATAAAGAAATTATGGTAGATATGTACAATGGAATATTACTCAGCCATGAAGTGAATGAAATAAGGCCATTTAGGGCCACTCAGAAGGACCTACATACATTCATACTAAGTGTCATAAATCAGGCAATGAAAAATATCATATGATATTACTTATCGGTGGAATCTAAAAATTGATAGAAAGGTACTATCTTACAACACAGAAACAGAGTCCCAGACTTAGAACACAAACTTATGGTTACCAAACTGGAAAGGTGTGTTGGAGGCATAAATCATGAGGTTGGAGTTAGTATATACATATTTACAGAGAGAAAACTTGTAATCAACATGGACCTGCTGTAGAGCACTTGGAACTCTTCTCAACAACCTTTAGTAACCTCAATGGGAAAATAATTCTAAAAAGAATATATAGTTATCTCTGTATAAATGAATCATGTTGGTGTATGTCAAAAATGAACACAACATGATAAATCAACTATATACTCCATTATAAATTTAAAATTAAATTAAAGAAAAGAAAAATGATCACTAAATTTGTTTAGTCGCAGTGAACGTACTAGGGTCACATCCCTGGACACAGACACAATTTGGTCCCAAGGCTGGACTGTTGTGGGCCTGAGGACCTCGGGAGGATATGCCAGCTAATTCGCCCCCCTTGAACATGTAGTACCTGGTCCCCTCTGCATGGGATCACTATCTCCAGATCTAAGTGTGCCCTCATACTACTAAACCAACCCTCTGACACCCAAAGGATGGTGGACTCTCTGGGCTGGATGACATTTGGAAAATCACCTGCTCTCAACATATCCTGGTGTTTGGGTTCCGACCTCCCGACTCCTTTGTAAGGGTCATCCCACTCTACAAGACGGCACCCTCAACAGGTGATTTTGCAGGGGTTTATACTTGTTCGGGGGATGAAGGGTAAGGGGGAAGAAGGAATGGGACAGAAGCCCTTACATGTGTGGTCAGGCACATTCCACTCTAATTTAATACCCAAGAACAGGACTTGCCCTACATCTAAGGTTGTGTCAGTAACCAGAGAGGGGCAGTAGAAATCCTGCCGCCTTCTGTTTCCCATAACAACAATTCTAAAACTGGACCTTATACGCACTTCATATTCACAATGCCTGGGGAGCTGTAAATGACAACAGCCCTCAAAAAATGTCTTGGGGTAGGTAATCGAAGTAGACTTCAAAACAAGGCAACCTTTCAATAACCCTTTTTCAAGGGATAAATCTTACTGACACTGTTCAAAAAAAAAAAGCACATATGAAGATACTCACCATTGCTTTATGTTAGACAAATGCAAATCAGATGTACAAAGAAGTATCACCTGGAACCACTCAGAATAGCCATCATCACAATGTCTACAAACAAGAAATGCTTCAGAGGGTGTGGAAAAAAGAGAAACCTACTACTTATTTTTTTTTTTAATCTGCGTTGGGTCTTCGTTGCTGCGCGCGGCTTTTCTATATTTGCAGCAAGCGGGGGCTACTCATCGTTGTGGTACGAAGCCTTCTCTTTGTGGTGGCTTCTCTTGTTGTGGAGCACAAGCTGTAGGCACACAGGCTTCAGTAGTTGTGGCTCGTGGGCTCTAGAGCGCAGACTGAGTAGTTGTGGTGCACGGGCTTACTTGTTCTGTGGCATGTGAGATCTTCCCGGGCCAGGGCTCGAACCTGTGTCCCCTGAACTGGCAGGCAGATTCTTAACCCCTGTGCCACCAATTCTATGCTATCGGTGGCAATGCCAATTGGTAACAGCCACTATGGAGCACAGAATGGAGGTTACCAGAGTAAGGGGAGGTGGGAGGGATAAATTGGAAATTGGGATTGACATATACACACCACTATATATAAAAGAGATAACAAATAAGGGCTTACTGTATAGCACAGGGAACTCTACTCAATACTCTGTAATGACCTGTATGGGAAAGGAATCCAAAAAGGATTGGATATATGTATAACTGCTTCACTGTGCTGTAACACACAACATTGTAAATCAACTCTATTCCAAAAAAATTGAAATTGAAATGAAATGAAGTAAAATAAAATAAAATAGAGCTACCAGATGATCCAGCAAGTTCACTCCTGTGTGCATATCTGGAGGAAAGCATAAATCGAAAAGACACATCTTCCCCAATGTTCACTGCAACACTCTTTACAATAGCGAAGACATGGAAGCAACCAAAATGTCCATCAACATATGAATATAGGTAAAGAATATGTGATACATATATATAATGGAATATGACTCAGCCATAAAATAGAAGAAAATAATGCCAGCTGCAGTAACATGGATGGACCTAGAGATGATTGTACTAAGTGAAGTAAGTCAGACAGAGTAAGACAAATATTGGATGATATCACTTCTAGGTGGAAGCTAAAAATTGATACAAATGAACTAACTTACAAAACAGAGGCAGACTCACAGACTTGGAAAACAAACTTACGGTTACCAAAGGGGAGAGGTGGGGTGTAGGGATAAATCAGGAGCTTGGGGTAAACATACGAATACTACTATATATAACAGATAAGCAACAAGGACCTACTGTATAGCACAGGGAGCTCTACTCAGTATTCTGGGAATACTGTTATCAGAAAAGAATCTGAAAAATAATGAATATATGCATATGTGTAACTGAATCACTTGCTGTGCAGCTGAAATGAACACAACATTGTAAGTCAACTATACTCCAATAAAATTTACATTTCAAAATAAAGAAAATCACCTATATTTCAAAAGAAAAAAAAAGAATTCCCATCTCTTTATATGGCTTGATAGCTTACTTTTTTAGTGCTCAATATTATCCCATTCCCAGAATATATTAATACTATATCATTTCATTCACCTATTGGAGGACACCTTAGTTTCATTCACATTTTGGCAATATTGAATTAGGTGCTATAAATATCCATATGCAGATTTTCCTCTGGAAGTATGTTTTAAACTACTTTCAGTAAATATCCATGAGAACACTTGACGGATTGTACAGTGAGGGAACGCTCAATATTCTAGCAAGTGTCAATCAGACTACCAAAGTAGCTGTATTATTTTTCATTTCCACCAATGACAAATGACATTTCCTATTGTTCCACATCTCCTACAGAATTTGTTCTTGTCATTGTTCACATTTTAGCCATTCTAAGTGTTACATAGTGGTATGTAATTGTATTTTTAATTTGCTTTTTCATGGCAGCATGTAATCTGGATTATTCTTCTGTATACTTATATGCATAGTGTCTATTTTCTTTGGTGAGGTGTCCATAAAGTATATTGGTCCACATTTTATTTAGGTTGCTTTCATTTTTCTCTACCCAATCTGTATTTGTTTTATTTATTTTCGTGCCTTGTTGCATTAGCAAGGACTTGGAGTAAAATATGGAAAAGGAGTCATGAAAGGGGACATCCTTGCTTTTACCTGAACTTAGTGGAAAAGCTTCATGGTTTTGACCATTAATCATGATGTAAGATAAAAGTTTCCTGTAAATCTTTGTTATCAACTTGAGAAAGCTCCAGTCTATTTCTTTAACTGAGAGTTTTTATGAAGAATGGGTGTTAGATTTTTTCAAAGTTCTTATGAATCTATTGATATGCTAATGATTGTCTTTAAGGTGTTGATATGATGGATATAATTATTTGATTCTAGAATGTTGAAGCAGCCTTTCATACCTGGGATTATTTCCTCTCATTCATGATATAAAATTCTCTCAAAATATTGTTGGATTCGATTTGGTAATATTTTGTTGAGGATTTTTGCATTGATGTTCCTGAGAGATATTGGTCAGTTTTCTTTACTATTCATATGTTCTTTTAAGTTTCGATGTTGTGGATTTAGTGTCAGACATTCATTTGGAGAGATTCTCAGTCATTTTTAAAAAAATATTTTCTGTTCTTTATTATCTTTATTCTCCTCCTGCTATACCCATTATGTATAGGTCACAGCATTTTTCATTGTTCCACAATTATTGATTACTCTGTTCTGTTGATTTCTTTCCTGCCCATTTTCTCTTTTCTTTTGAGATTTAAAGGTTTCTCCTCATATGTCTTCAAGCTCACAGATATTTCTCCTCAGCCAGCTCTTTGACTGCTAAAACAAAATACGAGAGACTTGGTATTTTATAAACAACAGAATATTTTTTGTTTTCTCATAATTGCTGAGGCTGAAAAGTTCAAGAACAAGTAACCAGGGGCTTCCCTGGAGGTGCAGTGGTTAAGAATCTGCCTACCAATAAAAGGGACAAGGGTTCGAGCCCTGGTCCAGGAAGATCCCACATGCCATGGAACAACTAAGCCCGTGCACCACAAATACTGAGCCTGTGCTCTAGAGTCCACAGGCCACAACTACTGAGCCCGTGAGCCACAACTACTGAAACTCACACGCCTAGAGCCCGTGCTCCGCAACAAGAGAAGCCACTCAATGAGAAGCCCGCGCACCGCACCAAAGACCCAACACAGCCAAAAAATTAATTAATTAATTATCTAATTATTTTTTTTTTTTTAAAAGAACAAGTTGCCAGCTGACTTAGTGTCTGGCGAGGGACCAACTTCTGGTTCATAATGTGGGCCTTCTCGCTCGGCAATGGAATCATGGAATGGGCGTAAGATCTTCTGTGTGCTACATTTATTAGGTCACTAATCCCATGTTTGAGGTCTCTGGCCTCATAACCTAATCACCTCCCAAAAGCCCCACCTCCTAATACCATCAACATGGGAGCTGGGTTTCAAAATTTTAAAATTAGAGGTACAAAATATTTACACCATAACAGGGACCACAGAGTTAACTGATTTTTCCTTTCATGTTAAAGGTTTGCACATTTATATTTATTATATAATCCCAAAACCCTTGGTTTTTTTTATAAGATTCTTTTTCCGTATACGCCAGTACAGACCACTGAGTAGAGTTCCCTGTGCTATAAAGCAGGTCTTTATCAATACTTACCTATTTTATATATAGTAGTGTGTATAAGTCAGTCCCAATCTCCCAATTTATCCCTTCCCCACTTATCCCCTGGTAACCATAAGTTTGTTTTCTATATCCATGATTCTATTTCTGTTGTGTAAATAAGTTCATTTGTACCTTTTTTTTTTCTTTTTTAGATTCCTCATATAAGCAATATCATATGATGTCAGTCTTTCTGTGTCTGACTTGCTTCACTCAGTATAACAATCTCTAGGTCCATCCATGTTGCTACAAAACCCTTAATTGTTAAGGATAACTCTCAATTTTTCCCAGTATCATCAGCAATTCTTTCTGGCAGACACGTGATATCACTTTTTAAACAGGGATATTGAGACCAAGGCTCCTGACCTGCAAACAAACAAAAAATCATTCATATAGTGAAAACTTTGCAAATCAAAGGATGAAAGCACTTGGTCTAAATCCCTTTGCACCCACTGCTGACAGAGGGCAGAGGAGTTTGACTCACTAATCTTCCTTACATGCACTTCTTCCTAATGGGGTATTCCATCTAACACTTATAAGAAGCGGGGATGTATCATGGAACACACCAATCGCTACTACAGATTCTGAAGAAGCAAAAAACAAAAAACAAACAAACAAAAAAAACCCATGATGAATCCATCCAAAGGGTTCTGTCCACATTGTTACAATAGTTTCCGTCACACTGTGAACCCTTTTCAAACCCTATCACTTGAACCTATTTTTATTTTTTTCAACAAAAATAATGTTAATCTGCAGTCAGACACTCCAGTAATATTACACTATCCCTTGTGCAAGTATGTAGGGATTTGAGGAGCTATGGGAGGCCACCATGAGAGGTTGCCTAGAGTGATTAGGACATTTCATTTAATGTTGGTTCTTCTCCCTAAGATGTCTGCTATCCTCTTCTTTTTGTAGCTACTAGCATTGAGAAAGTGACCAAGATAAGGCCCTTCTCTTTTACTGCCCATGAATGCAACTGTGATTAACCCCACAGAACTTGGTGCTTCCAGAATCCCCTGAACCTACTGACCCTCCATGCATGGCATGACATAGATAAGGATGGTGACGTGTATCCTTGTATAGAGCATGTTATAAAATGTTTGACTCTTCCCTTCCTCATAATTCCAAAGAATAGACTTCTTTGGATTTCTGCTTAATGCTGCTGGAGTTGGTACATAAGTTGAGGGAGGTATCAGGGCACACCAAAAGAGAGGGTAACTGCACAGAAAATACAAGCAGGTACGTTTCTGTGTAGTTTCAAGCAGCTTATTTGCTATATCAACCATGGTGACATGTTGACCCTTCCTCTTTCTACTAGTAGTACAACAAACATAAAGGATATTTAGGCTGCTTGTTTTATCCCCACCTCTCACAATTGATCTGCATTAACATATAGGACAATGAAGGGCCCTTTCTACCATCTTAACCAATATTTGAGAACTAGAAAATGTCCAGATTTTTCTGGGGTTTATTTTCATATTCCCCAATCAGGCCTATGAAGGAATCTTACCTATTGTGTTTAATGAAGTCATATCTCTGACGGCATCCCATCATCAACAAAACTGGAAAGAAATTTGAAGGGTCTTCGATTTTACCATATTTGAAATAACAATAGTTTAGCCTGACACGTTTTTGGATTTTAGAAAAAAATATTTTAAATGAGACAAAAAATCATTTTTATGACACAAAAAGACAGCAATAGTTTTATATTTTTATCTGTTCCACTTGCACACAAGTGTCCCATGGGGTTATGTAAAGCTCTCCTGTTGGGTGCTGTGCATGGTGCAAGTATGGATTAAAGTTTAGGAATCTTAAGCTTCAGTCACATGAAACATTTAAATTAGGATGCAAGCAATCCTGTCCAACATTTGAAAAGAGCAAGACACTCTCTTTATTTTATTTGTTAGGTAATTAATCTGTCTTTTCCCCAAGGAGAGAAACAAGTGGCATCTTCCATCAATGTGTTGCACAAATATCTTTGAACAGAGAGTGCAAGCAGAGGCTGATACAGGATGTGAAAAAAAAAAAAAAAAAGAGAGACCCTTGTGGCATTTTCTCCTAACTTATTGCAATCTCCCATTTAAAATGTGGGAATAATCAATCTTCTGAGGAAAAAGGCCCAAGGAAGGTTTTTGCTTCTGTGGAATAATGGGATTGCTAAAGATTTCAGGAGGCAAGACGAATTAGTGAGAATGACCATGAGAAACCAGAGAAAAGTCAGATCCATGGATGAAGTGATGTTTACCACTGTGAATCAATGAGAAGTAGGAGCAAATGAAAAGAAAGCTGATACAACATTTTCTGAATAAATGTAACCTTTCAGCTGTCATAGAAAAATTAATACTCACTATGATACAACATATTTAGTTTAGAAAGTTAACTTAAATTTAAAGCTTAATAATTACATTTATTGAAGAAATGAAAACATATTTGTGGTTTAGAATAAATAATGTGTTCTGCTACAGGTAAGAAGACTACATAAATAAATAGAAATAAGACTAAATAAATAAAGAGGAAAATAACAAATTCGATGTTATTAACATTAAAAACTGACACTCATCTAAAGAAAGAGAAGGAGAGACAGAAAGAGAGAAGAACTCATCTCAAGCATGTATATAAAAACTCCTAAATAAGAAGTCTTCAGATGTTAAAAAAAAAAAGGAAGTCTTCAATAAGACGATAATGGAATAGCAAAATGGGGGAAATATACCAAAAGATATTTCAAAAAAGAGAGTACAGAATGTTCAGTAAACATATCAAAAGATGCTTGGCTTCTTAGTAGTCAATTAAATGCAAAAGCGTGATACCTGGAATTATCACTCACCAACCAGAAAGTTCAAATGAAAATGACAGGTATTATCAAGTTTGACAAGAATGTGTATAATCCTTGAATCTCATTCACTGCTGCTGAAGATGAAAAATCATACAAAAGTTTTGAAAATATTTAGAAATATCTAAAAAGATAAACACAAGAAAGCTATGACTCGAAAATTTTACTACTACGTGTATACTGAACAATAATTTATAGACACACCACCAAAGCTCAAGTTCTAGAATTTATATACCAGTGCTGTTCTCAATAGACACAAACTGAAAATCACTCATATTGTAATACACATTGGAATAAATTAATTAATAGTTAAATATTTACATTATGGAATCCTATGCAACAGTGGCAATGCATGATCACAACAACAGGCAACCATATAGGCATATTCACAAACAACATAAAATAAAAAAGCCCAATCCAAAAGTGATTTTACTGTACCATAACATTTATATAAAATACAAAATACAGGTAAAGTTATCTTTTTGTTAGATACCAGAACAATATTAAACCTTAAGGGGAGTCACTGGAATGGGACCAGGGGGCCTCTGAGTATCTGGCAATTTTCTGTGTCTTTATCTAGAAGCTATGTTTACAGTGTATTCAGATGCTGAATTTTCTGAAATTTGTCATTTCCTTACAAACCATACATGTTTTTCGTTGTTTTTTATACATAACAAAAACTAAAAAAGATAGACCAGGGAAGGTAATTGTATTAGCACTTTAATATCCATGCTTTTCAAGGTGGAAGTGAAAAGTATTAAATACTTGACATTGTGATTACTTCTTAAAAGTAAGGTGAAAATTTGAGGTTAATAAATAAGACATACTTCTTCATATATAATCCTCAAAGAGGAGGGGTAGAAAGGAGTATTATTTTTTTTTTTCTTTAATACAGAATCGTTAAGATAGAAAATAGTGAAAACTGACTAGGTTTAAAAAAGAGCACACTGGACTTCCCTGGTGGCACAGTGGGTAAAAATTTGCCTGCCAATGCAGGGAACAGGGGTTCCATCCCTGGTCTGGGAAGATCCCACATGCCGCAGAGCAACTAAGCCCGTGTGCCACAAGTACTGAGCCTGTGCTCTAGAGCCTGCAAGCAACAACTATTGAGCCTGCATGACACAACTACTGAAGCCCATGCACCTAGAGCCCATACTCCACAACAAGAGAAACCACCACAAGGAGAAGCCCGTGCACCACAACGATGAGTAACCCCTGCTTCTCTAGTAACAACTGGAGAAACCCTGTGCAGCAACGAAGACCCAACACAACCAAAAATTTAAAAAATTAAATCTTTTGACTTCTGAGATGACTCACTCACGTGGCTGTAGGTAAGAGGCCTCAGTTCCTTGCCACATGGATCTCTCCTTAGGGCTGCTTGAGTGTCCTCATGACATGGCAGCTGGCTTACCCCAGGATGAGTGATCTAGCAGAAACCAAAGCAGAAGCTGCAATGTCTTTTATAACTTTGGAAGCTGCATTTTGTCATTTCTGCAATTTCTTATTAGTTAAACAGTCAACCCTTTTCAAGTGCGAGGAGCCACACTGGTACATGGAGACTGGGAGATAATTAGGGGATAATTAGGTCCATCTTGGAGGCTGGCTACCAAAGTGGCTGACTAGCCAAAGTCTGAATTTTGTTTTCTTCACTTCTGGAGAGAAAATGGTCAGTGAACCTCATTGGTGGTCTTTGAGATGTACCAAAGCTACCTCTTGCTCTCACCCCCAGCTGTGTGGCTGACAGGGTCTTGGTGCTCCAGCCGGGTGTCAAGCCTGTGCCTCTGAGGTGAGAGAGCCGAGTTCAGGACATTGGTCTACCAGAGACCTCTGGCACCTTGTAATATCAAATGGCGAAAGCTCTCCCAGAGATATCCATCTCAACGCTAAGACCCAGCTCCACTCAGAGACCAGCAAGATCCAGTGCTGGACATCCCATGCCAAACAACTAGCAAGACAGGAATGCAGGCCCACCCATTAGCAGAGAGGCTGCCGAAAATCACAATAAGGTCACGGACACCCCAAAACACACCACCAGATGCGGATCTGTCCACCAGAAAGACAAGATCCAGACACACCCACAAGAACACAGGCACCAGTCCCCTCCATCAGAAAGCCTACACAACCCACTGAACCAACCTTAGCCACTGGGGGCAGACACCAAATACAACGGGAACTACGAATCTGCAGCCTCTGAAAAGGAGACCCCCAAACAGAGTCCCCAAAGCCAAATGAGAAGACACAGAAACACACAGCAGATGAAGGAGCAAGGTAAAAACCCACCAGACCAAACAAATGTGGAGGAAATAGGCAGTCTACCTGAAAAAGAATTCAGAGTAATGATAGTAAAGATGATCCCAAATCTTGGAACTGGAATGGAGAGTAGACAAGAAACGTTTAACAAGGACCTAGAAGAACTAAAGAGCAAACAAACAATGATGAACAACACAATAAATGGAATTAAAAATTCTCTAGAAGGAAACAATAGCAGAATAACTGAGGCAGAAGAATGGATAAATGACCTGGAAGATAAAATAGTGGAAATAACTACTGCAAAGCAAAATAAAGAAAAAAGAATGAAAAGAATTGAGGACAATCTGAGACATCTCTGGGAAAACGTTAAACGCACCAACATTCGAATATAGGGGTCCCAGAAGTAGAAGAGAAAAAGAAAGACACTGAGAAAATATTTAAAGAGATTATAGTTGAAAACTTCCCTAATATGGGAAAGGAAATCGTTAATCAAGTCCAGGAAGCGCAGGGAGTCCCATACAAGATAAACCCAAGGAGAAACATGCCAAAACATATATTAATCAAACTATCAAAATTAAATACAAAGAAAAAAATATTAAAAGCAGCAAGGGAAAAACAACAAATAACATACAAGGGAATCCCCATAACGTGAACAGCTGAACTTTCAGCAGAAACTCTGCAAGCCAGAAGGGACTGGCAGGACATATTTAAAGTAATGAAAGGGGAAAAGCTACAACCAAGATTACTCGACCCACCAAGGATCTCGTTCAGATTCGACAGAGAAATTAAAACCTTTACAGACAAGCAAAAGCTAAGACAATTCAGCACCACCAAACCCGCTTTACAACAAATGCTAAAGGAACTTCTCTAGGCAGGAAACACAAGAGAAGGGAAAGACCTACAATAAGAAACCCAAAACAGTTAAGAAAATGGTAATAAGAACATACATATCAATAATTACCTTAAATGTAAATGGATTAAATGCTCCAACCAAAAGACATAGACTGGCTGAATGGATCCGAAAACACGACCGGTATGTATGTGGTCTACAAGAGACCCACTTCAGACATAGGGACACATACAGATGGAAAGTGAGGGGATGGAATAAGATATTCCATGCAAATGGAAATCAGAAGAAAGCTAGAGCAGCAATTCTCATATCAGACAAAAAAGACTTTAAAATAAAGACTATTACAGGAGACAAAGAAGGACACTACATAATGATCAAGGGATCAATCCAAGAAGAAGATATAACAATTGTATATATTTATGCACCCAACATAGGAGCACCTCAATACATAAGGCAAATGCTAACAGCCATAAAAGGGGAAATCGACAGTAACACAATCATACTAGGGGACTTTAGCACCCCTCTTTCACCAATGAACAGATCGTCCACAAATGAAAATAAATAAGGAAACACAAGCTTTAAATGATACATTAAACAAGATGGACTTAATTGATATTTATAGGACATTCCATCCAAAAACAACAGAATACACTTTTTCTCAAGTGCTCCTGGAACATTCTCCAGGATAGATCATATCTTGGGTCACAAATCAAGCCTTGGTAAATATAAGAAAATTGAAATTGTATCAAGTATCTTTTCCGACCACAATGCTATCAGACTAGATATCAATTACAGGAAAAAAAATCTGTAAAAATTAGAAACACATGGACGCTCAACAATACACTACTTAATAACCAAGACATCACTGAAGAACTCAAAGAGGAAATAAAAAAATACCTAGAAACAAATGACAATGAAAACATGAAGACCCAAAACCTATGGGATGCAGCAAGAGCAGTTCTAAGAGAGAAGTTCATAGCAATACAATCCTACCTCAAGAAACAAGAAATATCTCAAATAAACAAGTTCACCTTACACTTAAAGCAATTAGAGAAAGAAAGGAAAAAAAAAAAAAAAACAAAGTCAGCAGAGGAAAGACATCACAAAGATCAGACCAGAAATAAATGAAAAAGAAATGAAGGAAACAACAGCAAAGATCAAAAAAACTAAAAGCTGGTTCTTTGAGAAGATAAACCAAATTGACAAACCATTAGCCAGACTCATCAAGAAAAAAAGGGAGACGACTCAAATCAATAGAATTACAAATGAAAAAGGAGAAGTAACAACTGACACTGCAGACATACAAAGGATCATGAGAGATTACTGCAAGCAACTATATGCCAATAAAATGGACAACCTGGAAGAAATGGACAAATTCTTAGAAAAGCACAACCTTCCAAGACTGAACCAGGAAGAAATAGAAACTACAAACCAACCAATCCCAAGCACTGAACTTGAGACTGTGATTAAAAATCTTCCAACAAACAAAAGCCCAGGACCAGATGGCTTCACAGGCAAATTCTATCAAACATTTAGAGAAGAGTTAACACCTATCCTTCTCAAACTCTTCCAAAATATAGCAGAGGGAGGAACTCTCCCAAACTTATTCTATGAGACCACCATCTCCCTGACACCAAAACCAGACAAAGATGTCACAAAGAAAGAAAACTACAGGTCAATATCACTGATGAACATAGCTGCAAAAATCTACTGCACAATACTAGCAAACAGAATCCAACAGCGCCTTAAAAGGATCATACACCATGATCAAGTGGGGTTTATCCCAGGGATGCAAGGATTCTTCAATACATGCAAATCAATGTGATACACCATATTAAAAAACTGAAGGATAAAAACCATATGGTCATCTCAATAGATGGAGAAAATGCTTTCGACAATATTAAACACCCATTTATCATAAAAACCCTCCAGAAAGTAGGCATAGAGGGAACTTTCCTCAACATAATAAAGGCCATATATGACAAACCCACAGCCAGCATCGTTCTCAATGGTGAAAAAGTGAAACCATTTCCACCAAGATCAGGAACAAGACAAGGTTGCCCACTCTCACCACTATTATTCCACACACTTTTGGAATTTTTAGCTACAGCAATCAGAGAAGAAAAAGAAATGAAAGGAATCCAAATCGGAAAAGAAGAAGTTAAGCTCTCACTGTTTGCAGATGACATGATACTATACATAGAGAATCCTAAAGATGCTACCAGAAACCTACTAGAGTTAATCAATGAACTGGTAAGGTTGCAGGATACAAAATTAATGTACAGATATCTCTTTCATTCCTATACACTAAAGATGAAAATTCTGAAAGAGAAATTAGGGAAACACTCCCATTTACCACTGCAACACAAAGAATAAAATACCTAGGAATAAACCTACCTAAGGAAACAAAAGACGGTTACTCAACAAACTATAAGACACTGATGAAAGAAATCAAAGATGACACAAACAGATACAGAGATATACCATGTTCTTCGATTGGAAGAATCAACATTGTGAAAATGACTCTACTACCCAAAGCAATCTACAGATTCAATGCAATCCCTATCAAACTACCAATGGAATTTTTCAGAGAACTAGAACAAAAAAATTTCACAATTTGTATGGAAACACAAAAGACCCCGAACAGCCAAAGCAATCTTGAGAAGAAAAACAGAGCTGAAGGAATCAGGCTCCCTGACTGCAGACAATACTAAAAACCTACAGTAGTCAAGACAGTATGGTACTGTCACAAAAACAGAAATATAGAGCAATGGAACAGGAGAGAAAGCCCAGACATAAACCCATACACATATGGTCACCTTATTTTTGATAAAGGAGGCAAGAATATACAATGGAGAAATCACAGCCTCTTCAATAAGTGGTGCTGGGAAAACTGGACAGCTACTGGTAAAAGAATGAAATTAGAAGACTCCCTAACACCATACACAAAAATAAACTCAAAATGGATTAAAGACCTAAATGTAATGCCAGACACTATCAAACTCTTAGAGGAAAACATAGGCAGAACACTCTATGACATCAATCACAGCAAGATCCTTTTTGACCCACCTCCTAGAAAACGGAAATTAAAAAGAAACATAAACAAATGAGACCTAAGGAGACTTAAAAGCTTCTGCACAGCAAAGGAAAACGTAAACAAGACGAAAAGGCCACCCTCAGAATGGGAGAAAATATTTGCCAACGAAGCAGCTGGCAAAGGATTAATCTCCAAACTTTACAAGCAGCCCATGCAGCTCAATATCAAAAAAAAACAAACAAACAAACAACCCAATCCATAAATGGGCAGAAGACCTAAATAGACATTTCTCCAAAGAAGATATACAGATTGCCAACAAACACATGAAAGAATGCTCAACATCACTGATCATTAGAGAAATGCAACTCGAAATTACAATGAGGTATCACCACACACAGGTAAGAATGGCCATCATCAAAAAAATCTACAAACAATAAATGCTGCAGAGGTGTGAAAAAAAGGGAACCCTCTTGCACCGTTGGTGGGAGTGTAAATTGATACAGCCACTATCGAGAACAGTATGGAGGTTCCTTAAAAAACTAAAAATAGAACTACCATATGACACAGCAATCCCACTACTGGGCATATACCTGGAGAAAACCATAATTCAAAAAGAGTCATGTTCCACAATGTTCACTGCAGCTCTATTTGCAATAGCCAGGACATGGAAGCAACCTAAGTGTCCATCAACTGATGAATGGGTAAAAAAGATGTTGCACATCTTCAATATAAAATGGAATATTACTCAGCCATAAAAAGAAATGAAATTGAGTTATTTGTAGTGAGATGGATGGACCTAGAGTCTGTCATACAGAGTGAAGTAAGTCAGAAAGAGAAAAACAAATACTGTATGCTAACACATATATGTGGAATCTAAAAAGAAAAGGAAAAGAAACGGTTGGGAAGAACCTAGGGACAGGACAGGAATAAAGACGCAGACATAGAGAATGGACTTGAGGACATGGGGAGGGGGAAGGGTAAGCTGGGACGAAGTGAGAGAGTGGCATGGACTTATATATACTACCAAATGTAAAATAGCTAGCTAGTAGGAAACAGCTGCATAGAAGAGAGAGATCAGCTCAGTGCTTTTTGACCACTTAGAGGGGTGGGATAGGGAGGGCGGGAGGGAGACGCAACAGGGAGGAGATATGGGGATATAGGGATATGTATAGCTCATTCACTTTGTTCTAAAGCAGAGACTAACACACCATTGTAAAGCAATTATAGTCCAATAAAGATGTTAAAATTAAATAAATAAATAAATGAATAATTTATGCCCCCCCCCTCCAAATTAAATCTTTTTTAAAAATAAATAAATAAAAAAGAGCACTCAATGACATGGAACGCTAAACCTAAGTATTTTCAGTACTATAGTAAATGTACATGGAGTAATATCTCCTATTAAAGTGTAATTTTTTATATTATGTGCAACTAAATTTTTTTCACAATATACAGGTAAAATAAAAGAATTACATTAGAAAGGAGAAAACATTCCATATATTTAAAAACATTAAAACAATAAGCATATAATATGCATTTTAGATATAAGTAGTCTTTAAGTTCAGAACAATTTGTCATTATTGTAATCAGTATGATTATACAAATTTCTTTAAAACATTTCAATACTTGCTGTATTTGAAAAAATATCTTTTGTGGTCTAATACATGGTAAGTATTTAGCTGCTAACATAACTTAAAAATATATTTTGTTTTTTTACAGCCGAACAAAACTGAATCAAGAAGAAATAGATAACTTGAGCATACTGATCACTAAAAGCAAAATAGAGGGCTTCCCTGGTGGTGCGGTGGTTGAGAATCTGCCTGCCAATGCAGGGGACACGGGTTCGAGCCCTGGTCTAGGAAGATCCCACATGCCGCGGAGCAACTGGGCCCGTGAGCCACAACTACTGAGCCTGAGCGTCTGGAGCCCGTGCCCCACAACAAGAGAGGTCACGATAGCGAGAGGCCCACACACCGTGATGAAGAGTGGCCCCCGCTCGCTGCAACTAGAGAAAGCCCTCGCACAGAAACGAAGACCCAACACAGCCAAAATAAATAAATAAATAAATAGAATTTTTTAAAAAAATAGAATCTGTAATTTAAAAAAACTCCCTACCAACAGAAGTCCAGGATCAGATGGTTTCACAGGCAAATTCTACCAAATATAAAAAGCAGAACTTACACTGATTCTTCTCAAACTCTTCGAAAAGATTGAAGAGTAAGGAATACTTCCAAAGACATTCTATGAAGCCACTATCACACTGATATCAAAAACAGATGGGGAGGGGGGACTTCCCTGGTGGCACAGTGGTTAAGAATCTGTCTGCCACTGCAGGGGACATAGGTTCGAGACCTGGTCTGGAAAGATCCCACATGCCATGGAGCAACTAAGCCTGTGTGCCACAACTACTGAGCCCGATAGCCACAACTGCTGAAGCCCACGCACCTAGAGCCCATGATCTGCAACAAAAGAAGCCACCACAATGAACAGCCTGCACACCACAACGAAGAGTAGCCCCCGCTCACCGCAACTAGAGAGAGCCCGAGCACAGCAACGAATGCCCAATGCATCCAAAAATAAATAAAGAAAGAAATTTACTTAAAAAAAAAACCAATTAAGACAGATGGGGACTTTTCTGGTGGTCCAGCAGTTAAGATTTCGCCTTCCAGTGCAGGGGTTGCGGGTTCGATCCCTGGTTTTGGAGCTAAGATCCCACATGCCTCACAAACAAGAAACCAAAACATAAAACAGAAGCAATATTGGAACAAATTCAGTAAAGACTTTTAAAAAAAACACAGAGAAAGTCACTACCAAAAAAGAAAACTGCAGGCCAATATCGTTGATAAATATAGATGCAAAAATTCTGAACTGAATATTAGAAAACCGAATCCGACAACACATGAGAGGATCATACACCATGACCAAATTTGATTCACCCCAGTTTCACAAAGCTGTTTCAACATGTTTCGCCAATCAATCAACATGATACACCCCATCGACAAAGGAAAAACAAGAAGTAAACGATCATCTCAATAGATGGCGAAAAAGCATTTGAAAAGCTTCAACATCCATTCATGGTAAAAACACTTACCAACGTGGGTACAGAGGAAACATATCTCAACATAATAAAAGCTATTTATGACAAACCCACAGCCGATATAATATTCAACGTTCATAAGCTGAAAGCCTTCCCGCTAAAATCTGGAACAAGACAAGGATGCCCACTCTCACGTCTTCTCTTCAACATAGTATTCGAAGTCCTAGCCACAACAATCAGACAAGAAAAAGAAATAAAATCCAAACATATTGGAAGGGAAGAGGTAAAGTTGTCATTATATGCAGATGACATGATAATATATATAAAGGAAACCCTAAAAATTCCACACAAACACTACTAGAACTGATAAACAAATTCCGCAAAGTAGCAGGATACAAGATTAACATATATAAATTGGTTGCATTTCCTGGTTTTTCTTTCTTTTTTTTTTTAAATTTATTTTGGCTGCATTGGGTCTTCATTGCTGTGCACGGGCTTTCTCTAGTTGTGGCCAGTGGGGACTAGACTTTCTTGTGGTGCACAGGCTTCTCATTGCAGTGGCTTCTCTTGTTGTGGAGCACGGGCTCTAGGCATGTAGGCTTAAGTAGTTGTGGCACATGGGCTCAGTATTTGTGGCTCACTGGCTCTAGAGTGCAGGCTAAGTAGTTGTGGCACACAGGTTTAGTTGCTCCACGGCATGTGAGATCTTCCTGCATCAGGGCTCAAACCCGTGTCCCCTGTATTGGCAGGCGGATTCTCAACCACGGAGCCACCAGGGAAGTCCCTGGTTGCATTTCTTTACACTAACAATGAAATATCAGAAAGGAAATGTAAACAAGCAATCCTTTTTTTAATGGCATCAAAAAAATAAAATGCTTAGGGATAAACCTCACCAAGGAGGTGAAAGACTTATATACTGAGAACTACAAAACATTAGTAAAGGAAGCTGAAGATGATTCAAAGAAATGGAAAGACATCCCACGCTCTTGGATGGGAGGAATTAATACTGTTAAAATGGCTATACTACCCAAAGCAATCTACAGATTTAATGTGATCCCTATCAAATTACCCATGACATTTTCCCCAGAACTAGAACAAATAATCCTAAAATGTATCTGGAACCATAAAAAGTCAGAAATGTGAACACAATCCCCAGGAAAAAGAACAAAGCAGGAGGCATAACCCTCCTAAACTTCAGAAAATACTACAAAGTTACAGTAATCAAAGCCGCATTGTACTGGCACAGAAAGAGATACATGGATCAATGGAATAGAATAGAGAGCTAAGAAATAAACCCACACACCTATGGTCAATTAACCTTTGACAAAGGAGGCAAGAATATACAATGGGGAAAAGACAGTCTCTTCAGCAAGTGGTGTTTTGAAAGTTGGAGAGCCGTATGCAAATCAGTGAAGTCAGAACATACCCTCACACCATACACAAAAATAAACTCAAAACGGCTTATATGCTTAAATATAAGATAGGACACCTTATAACTCCTAGAAGAGAACATAAGCAAAACATTCTCTGACAAAAGTCATACCAAAATTTTCCTAGGTAGTTCTCCCTAGGCAGTACAAATACAGTAAGTCACCTACATACGAACCTTCACGTTGCAAACTTTCAAAGATGCAAACGTCCATTCGCGTGTCCAATCCTGTAAGTTAGTTCACGTGTCTGGCATACATTGTCACGTACGTGCTTCCTCTATATGTGGTTGTGCTTTTGTGTACTTTACAGTACTGTATAGAGTACAGTAGTACAGTACCTTTATTTCAAGCCCAAGATGTCTGGAAGCAAGCGTAAAAGCAGAGGTGATGTAGCTGGTACTGTTAAGAAGCGCCAAGCGATAATGACGGAAACAAAAGTGAAAGTAATTGAGAGAGTAGAGCGAGGCAAATAGATGTTAGACATCGCTCATTCTTATAATATGAATCATTCAATCATTGGCACGAATCTAAAGAACAAGGACAAGATCATGGAACATGTGAAGTCTGCTGTGCCGACGATGTTGACACAATATCCAAGAAGCATGGAAAAGTGATGGAGGAGATGGAGAAACTTCTCAGTGTGCGGATGCAGGATCAACATCAGCGCTGAGTCCTGCTCAACTTAACGCTGATTCAAGAGAAAGCTAAAAGCCTTTATGAAGACTTGAAGAAGAAACACGGCAAAGAATCAGAGGGCACATCTTTTAATGCCAGCCATGGCTGGTTTCATCGGTTCAAGGCTAGAGCCAGCCTTCACAATGTAAAAGTAAGTGGAGACCATTGCAACAAAAAGAATAAAATACTTAGGAATAAACCTACCTAGGGAGACAAAAGACCTGTATGCAGAAAACTATAAGACACTGATGAAAGAAATTAAAGATGATACCAACAGATGGAGAGATATACCATGTTCTTGGATTGGAGGAATCAACATTGTGAAAATGAGTATACTACCTAAAGCAATCTACAGATTCAATGCAATCCCTATCAAAATACCAATGGCATTTTTTACGGAGCTAGAACAAATCATCTTAAAATTTGTATGGAGACACAAAAGACCCCGAATAGCCAAAGCAGTCTTGAGGCAAAAAAAATGGAGCTGGAGGAATCAGACTCCCTGACTTCAGACTATACTACAAAGCTACAGTAATCAAGACAATATGGTACTGGCACAAAAACAGAAACATAGATCAATGGAACAAGATAGAAAGCCCAGAGATTAACTCACGCACCTATGGTCAACTAATCTATGACAAAGGAGGCAAAGATATACAATGGAGAAAAGACAGTCTCTTCAATAAGTGGTGCTGGGAAAACTGGACAGCTACATGTAAAAGAATGAAATTAGAATACTCCCTAACACCATACACAAAAATAAACTCAAAATGGACTAGAGACCTAAATATAAGACTGGACACTATAAAACTCTTAGAGGAAAACATAGGAAGAACACTCTTTGACATAAATCACAGCAAGATCTTTTTTGATCCACCTCCTAGAGTAATGGAAATAAAAACAAAAATAAACAAGTGGGACCTAATGAAACTTCAAAGCTTTTGCACAGCAAAGGAAACCATAAACAAGACGAAAAGACAACCCTCAGAATGGGAGAAAATATTTGCAAATGAATCAACGGACAAAGGATTAATCTCCAAAATATATAAACAGCTCATTCAGATCAATATCAAAGAAACAAACACCCCAATCCAAAAATGGGCAGAAGACCTAAATAGACATTTCTCCAAAGAAGACATACAGACGGCCACGAAGCACATGAAAAGCTGCTCAACATCACTAATTATTAGAGAAATGCAAATCAAAACTACAATGAGGTATCACCTCACTCCTGTTAGAATGGGCGTCATCAGAAAATCTACAAACAACAAATGCTGGAGAGGGTGTGGAGAAAAGGGAACCCTCTTGCACTGTTGGTGGGAATGTAAATTGATACAGCCACTATGGAGAACAATATGGAGGTTCCTTAAAAAACTAAAAATAGAATTACCATATGACCCAGCAATCCCACTACTGGGCATATACCCAGAGAAAACCGTAATTCAAAAAGACACATGCACCCGAATGTTCATTGCAGCACTATTTACAATAGCCAGGTCATGGAAGCAACCTAAATGCCCATCAGCAGACGAATGGATAAAGAAGTTGTGGTACATATATACAATGGAATATTACTCAGCCATAAAAAGGAACGAAATTGAGTCATTTGTTGAGACGTGGATGGATCTAGAGACTGTCATACAGAGTGAAGTAAGTCAGAAAGAGAAAAACAAATATCGTATATTAATGCATGTATGTGGAACCTAGAAAAATGGTACAGATGAGCCAGTTTGCAGTGCAGAAGTTGAGACACAGATGTAGAGAATGGACATATGGACACCAAGGGGGAAAACTGCGGTGAGGTGGGGATGGTGGTGTGCTGAATTGGGCGATTGGGATTGACATGTATACACTGATGTGTACAAAATTGATGCCTAATAAGAACCTGCAGTATAAAAAAAACAAACAAAACAACTAATACTAAACTTTCATTGGGTTATTTGTATGGAAATATGTTAATATAAATGTTTCAGACATTACATGAAATTTCTAAAAATCTTATATGTTCTGGTATAATGTTATAAGTAATAATCCTAGTTATTACTTTCAAATGTATATCTCAGAAATAACTAATTTTCTTGTCAACTGCATTATTATGAACTTTCATCAAATCTTTAACCGTGGTCATTTTTAAGTCTTTTGTCATTTACAGACAGTTCTGGGTGTACTCTGATGATTTTGCAAATATGTTCCTATAAAAGGGTTCCATCTTCAAGAAATTCATGGAAAAGACTCTGACAAGTACAGGTTTCTGGTAACTGACTGTACTGCTGAACTGAATGAATAAGCATTTTCAGAACTCTAATGAAAAACTGATGAACTCATAAAAGTGCTAACAAAAGATCAAGATGAAAAAAACAAATTAATTACATGGGACTGAGTGAACTGATGAGGATGAGTATAATTTTTGTGACTTTCTGTCTGAATTTAAAAAAAAAAAATCCCACAAGGACTCAGAGGCAAAGAATATACAAATCAATTTTCACTGCAAAGTAAAGGAGCTGTTACAGTGGAGGATTACTGGACTGAATGCCAATATTATGACATAGTATGAGTGTGTTTCATGTTTGGTAATTGCAATCATTGTTGCTTTTGTTGTGGTCACCCATGTACAATACTTGGTGTCAGTCTATTTATCCCTTGTAAAAAAAAAAAAAAAAAAAAAAAATAAGTGGAGAGACAGCAAGTGCAGATAGGGTAGCTGTCCAGGAACTTCCAGAAACACTTTGAGAAATTATTGATGATGGTGTGTATTTACCCAACCAGGTTTTTAATGTGGATGAGACACAACTGTACTGGAAGAGGATGCCAGACCGAAGTTACGTCAGTAAGGAGGAAAAGTTGATGCCGGGCTGTAAAGCAGCAAAGGATAGGCTAACTGTTGTTTGGTGGCAATGCTTCCGGTGGATTGAAGCTGAAACCTCTCTTAGTTTATCATTCACAGAACCCAAGAACCCTTAAAAACATAGCCAAGGGCTCTCTTCCTGTTGTGTGGAAGCATAACCCCAAATCCCGGATTACACAGGCCACGTTCCAGGACTGGTTTTGCCACCACTTTATCCCAGATGTAGAGAAATATTGCTTGGAGAAGGACGTTCCAGCAAAACATTCTTTTGCTGCTCGACTATGCTCTGGGCCACCCCCATTCATGGATGACTTTCATCCCAACGTCAAAGTACTGCATCTGTCACCAAATACTACGTTGCTCATCCAACCTATGGACCAGGGCGTTATAGCGACTTTCAAGAAATATTATTTATGTCACACTTTTTGTCAGGCAGTAAAGGTAAGTGACAAATCAGGAGCAACCTAGGGACAACTTTGGGAGGACTATAACATCTACAAGACCATAAAAAACATTGACTTTGCATGGTGTGAGGGTATGGCGGTCACGATGAATGGGGTTTGGAAGAACCTTTGCCCACAGTTTGTTCATGATTTTTGTGGATTTGAGAAGGTAGATCAGAAGTCCGAAGAGGTCTTCAGCAACGTAGTGACCCTCAGCGAGAAGCTGGAGCTAGATCTGCAAGAGGACGATTTCGCTGAACTCCTTGCTGTGCAACATGAGGAGCTTACTGATGGAATTGGAGGCCCAGAGAAAGGATGAAGAGGGACAGGAGGAAGAAAAAGTAACTGAAGAACTGAAGAGATTCACGACACAGAAAATGGCAAGGGAATCTTCGTTATTTGAGGAAGCACTGTTAGTTTTTGAGGCACAGGACCCGAACCTAGAATGGGACCCAAAGGTGGCAGCAGCCATTCAGATTGCAATCCAGTGTTACCTTGTCATCTATGATGAGAAAAAAAAAAGAGCTACTACCCAGACATCAATGGATCATTCTTTCAAGAGGGCAGATAGAATTAAATCCAGCAAGGAACCAGAACCTTTGCCATCAACGTCAGGTATGAGTGAAATTGCAGCTTGCCCTCTGTCTCCTACTGCTGATAATCCTTCACCCCTACCATCTCCCACCTCCCCTCCCTCCTCCAATCAGTAACTCTGCTCGCCTGTTCCCTCGATGCCAGCCCGAGTATCCCAGCTGTTGTACTGTATTACTGTACTTTTCAAGTTACTGTACTGTAAGATTAAAAATGCTTTCTTTGTTTTTGTGCTTGTTTTTTATGTATTGTTTGCGTGAAAAGTATTATAAACCTATTACGGTACAATACCATATAGCCGACTGTGTAAGTTGGGTACCTAGGCGAACTTTGTTGGACTTACAAACAAATTGAACTTACAAACGCACTCTTGGAACAGAACTTGTTCATATGTAGGGGACTTACTGTAAAAGCAAAAAAAGAAACAGGAACTAATCAAACTTATAAGCTTTTGCACAGCAAAGGAAACCATAATCAAAATGAAAATACAACCTATGGACTGGGAGAAAATATTAGCAAATGATGAGACTGACAAGGGCTTAATTTCCAAACTATACAAACAGCTCATACAACTCAATAACAAAATAACAAATAACTCAATGGAAAAATGGGTAGAAGACCTAAATAAACATTTCTCCAAAGAAGACATACAGAGAGCCAATAGGCACATGAAAAGATGCTCATCATCACTAATTATTAGATAAATGCAAATCCAAATTACAATGAGGTATCACTTCACACTGATCAGAATGGCCATCATTAAAAAAAAAAAATCTACAATTAACAAATGCTGGAGGGGGTATGGAGAAAAGGGAACCCTTCTACACTGTCGGTGGCCATGTAAGTTGGTGCAGCCACTATGGAAAACAGTATGGAGGTTCCTCAAGAAAACTATAAAGACAGTTGCCATATGATCTAGCAATCCCACTTGTGGACATATATCTAGACAAAACTATAATTCAAAAAGATACATGAAACCCTATGTTCATAGCAGCACTATTTATAACAGCCAAGACATGGAAACAACCTAAATGGTCATTGAAAAATGAGTGTATAAAGATGGTGTGGTATACGTATACAAAAGATATTACTCAGACATAAAAAAGAATGAAATAATGCCATTTGCAGCAACATGGATGGACCTAGAGATAATGCTACTAAGTGAAGTAAGTCAGAGAGAGAAAGACAAATACCATATAATATCACTTATATGTGGAATCGAAAACAGGACACAAATGAGCATGTCAGCGAAACAGAAACAAACACACAGATATAGAAAAGAGAGTTGTGGTTGCCAAGGAGAGAGTGAAGGAAAGATTGGGAGTTTTGGAATAGCAGAAGCAAACTATTCTACATAGGATGGACAACCCACCAAGACCTACTGTATAGCACAGGAAACTATATTCAATATCCTGTGATAAACCATAATGGAAAAGAATATATATAGATATATAGATATAGATATATAGATATAGATAGATATATAGATAGGTATATATAAAACTGAATCACTTTGCTGCACAGCAGAAATTAATACAACAATGTGTAAAGGCTGCAGAGGGTGTGGAGAAAAGGGAACCCTCCTGAACTGTTGGTGGGAATGTAAACTGATACAGCCACTATGGAGAACAGTATGGAGATTCCTTAAAAGCTAAAAAATAGAACTACCATATGACCCAGCAATCCCACTACTGGGCATATACCCGGAGAAAACCATAATTCAAAAAGATACATGTACCACAATGTTCACTGTAGCACTATTTACAATAGCCAGGACATAGAAGAAACCTAAATGTCCATCGACAGATGAATATATAAAGAAGATGTGGCACATCTATACAATGGAGTATTACTCAGCCATAAAAAGGAACAAAATTGAGTTATTTGCAGTGAGGTGGTTGGACCTAGAGTCTGTCATACAGAGTGAAGTAAGTCAGAAAGAGAAAAACAAATACCGTACGCTAACACATATGTATGGAATCTAGAAAAATGGTACTGACGAACCTAGTGACAGGGCAGGAATAAAGACACAGATGTAGAGAACGGACTTAAGGACACAGGGGGCAAGGGGAGACAGGGACGTAGTGAGAGAGTAGCACTGACATATATACACTACCAAATGTAAAATAGCTAGTGGTAAGCTGCCGCATAGCACAGGGAGATCAGCTCGGTGCTTTATGTCCCCCAGAGGGGTGTGATAGGGAGTGTGGGAGGGAGGCTCAAGGAAGGGGGGGGGGTGGAAATGGGGAATATATGTGTACATATAGCTGATTCACTTTGTTGTAAAGCAGAAACTAATACAGTGTTATAAAGTAAGTATACTCCAATAAACATGTATTTAAAAACCCCACAGCATTGTAAATCAACTACACTTGAAAATATTTCTTAAGTGCAAACAATTTTCTGAATGCAAGTTTTACTGTGTGTGTGTGTACCACAGGTTCAATATATATGAATTATGTCAAATTGATTACATTGCTTTTCAAAATAAAGAATTTTTGATATGTTACATCAGCCTCATGTTATAAATGCAGAAAAACTATATTATTTTTTTCTAAAGTTCAGAAATAGCCATTTTGCTCATTTGGTATACTATAAACCACTAACTATTAAAAAGGGATTCGTGACTTCTTCCTTCCAAAGAAATATTTCTCCACTCACACAAGTTTAATAGAATGTTCCACCATGAACTGACTTCCCACCTTAGAGACACGAGATTTGCATCCTGAAACCTCTTTCTTGCAAAAATGTCCAAATATCATCCTACCATTACAGAAAAGAAATGCTTTTTTCCAGATCTCAAATTCCATACAACTTTAGTCAAGACATCATGTATGTTTTTTTTTCACACACACACAGACTGTATTTTATTTTTACAAGAGATAAATCAACTGACACCAAGCACTGTAAATCGATGACCACAACAAAAGCAACAATGATTGCGATTACCAAACACGAAACACACTCATACTATGTCATAGTATTGACATTCAGTCCAGTAATCCTCCACTGTAACAGCTCCTTTACTTTGCAGTGAAAGACATCATGCATTTTTAAATAATCAGCACTCACCTGAGGTCTTTAAAAATCAACATAAACATAATTTTGTGTTCTCTTTCATTTACTCTGGTTCTAAGTGGTCATTTCTAAACGAAAGTATTTAAATATGTTAACGTCGTCTTATAACATCATAATTTCAAATGACTACCGTGTCTCCAAAGATGAAATATGAGGAACTCACAATTAGGCTCTCCAAAGTTTTGCTCTCTGAATGTGTATGACCCTTCTGCTGAACTCCACACTGTTCATTATTCTCTGAGAATATTCTTTTTCTTGTATGGCCATCTCACATGCTCTTTCATTTCATGAAGTTTTTTTTTCCTACAATGTTATGCCTAGTTTATTTCTGAGAATATGCATTATTTCAGAATGATATTTATAGACACAAAGACTTCTCTATAATTCCCTGAGAGTTTCAAGAACTCCTTCTTTTTTTTTTTAATACCTAGATTCTGAAGCTCTCCACAAAGCATTACTAAACTTGCATTTACATAAGTATCTACATATTAATCACACATTAATGCATTCACAATTGTATTATGATTTATTGCTAATTTTGGAGCTGTCTTATTTACCACCCTCTTGGACATCACTTTAATATTTGCACTTAGGATTTGAAAGAGAATGGATAAATAAAAACCTGAAGAATATGCAAATACAATTTATATATTTCTCATAAAATTAGGTGATTATCTAACCTTTATCCAGAAAAAAAAGAAGAGCCCAGATACTCTGCAGGCATGATCCTCGAGAATGTGTGGTCTTCCAGCAGGAAAACATGCAGTAATCCATGTGGCAGAGTTTACCTGTGACCAGCTGGGGTTAGTGACCTACGCATTCCTTACATGCAACATATCAGGAGTGGGAAAAGGGAATTTGTCCGTTGTGGCAATAAGTATAATGAAGATTTGTAGCAGGTCATGCTCATATGTTCAACACAGGTACAATCAAAAGTTTGCTCAATTCTGGTAGATCTAAGTCTGTATCTGTTACCTTGTCTTTAACGAGGAAATGTCAGAACTGACTTACCAAAAACAAAAGTGCTTTGTTTGTTTGTTTGTTTTAATTAGAGTCACGGTGAGTAAGGCAGAGTTCAGAACAGCTAATGTGACTTAGTGATTCTCTCATCAGGAAACACAGTTTCTACTTCCCTGTTTATTCTCCACATCCTGTAGTAAGTAAAGTTTCAATGAAAGATAAATCTACAGCGTGAAAGGAAAAGAAAACTTACATGTGTTGATAAGGTCATTTTGACAGGTTTTACCACGTATGTCAGTGTTTCCGGGGAGGGACACAAGCCAGAGCTCCCTACTCTGACATTTTCACTGATGTCATTCCCCTTGATCCTCAATTTGAAAGTGGATAAAAATGTTTTCTATGCTTTCTTCTTTAAGAAATTAAATAAAGAATGCTTTCTAGACATGATCCTCTAATGATTTGCAGTCAGTGGTCATCAACAGAGGAAAAGCACAGAATCTCATCCCCACAGAAGGGTGACATTCAGTCAGGTAAGAAAATTCTCCCCGAAATCAGAGCTTCATCTTTAACATGCAATCAAAGGCTTTCACAGGTTCTTCATCACTCTGAACTCAGCCCTACCATATGGGATTGGCTCTGAGAATCTCACATCAGATGACTGACAAACATGTCATAGTACACTGATCTGGTACCAGATCCTGCCTCTCTTAATGATCTCCCACAGGGACATTGGAATGTTCTAGGATATTTCCTGGAGCCCTCTATTCTACACAGGTACACTTCCAAGTAGAAACAGGAGCTTGGATTCTCACTGGGACCCCTGCTCTGTCCAACCAACCTCTCTAGAAATATGATGTTCTAATCTCTCCTGATTAGAACATTTCAAGGTCTCTCCCTGTGCTAATTTAGTAAAGGTAAAAGAGAAACAAGAAAGAGCGAACTATGCAGGGAGCAATATATAAGATTCCTTTACTTAACGTATTTATCTGATATACCCAAATACTGAGAAATATAGATTCATTTCATAATGTTCAAGAAAAGAGGAGGAGGAACCTCCATGCCAACAGTATATATAAAATGGAATCAATATTGCATAAGCTCCAGCTTAAGCTTAGCTACGAGGTACTAACCCTTCTCATAAAGAAGCAATAGTTCTCCATCATTTGAAGCACACTGAGGACTCAGACAGCTGGACACTGAAGGTGTAGCCTCCTCACTCGAATTCTGTACCTGCATCACAGAGCAGTGAAATATTCCCAAAGAATTATTAAGGATGAGGGGGGGAGGCGAAATAAAAAAGATGAATCCATAGTCTGTCCTACCTTCTGTTCTGTTGGATATTACCACCATCTTGGCCCAATATGATCTTCACACTTTTCTCTGGGTCTCCCTACTTTCCACCTCCATCCTCTCATTATATCTTACCTACACTTGGGAACGACTCTAGTTTTTCCACTTATCTTTATCAACAAGTAATCCAAATAGCAACTGTGTATATAACTCCTTAGAAACCTCAGGTTTGACTCAGTAATAATACATGACCTTCAAAGTCCAAAGTTTTCCTAATTCCCTTTATTATTATTTTTTTTCTAATTTCCATGTACTTACACTCTTAAGACCTCCACTGTTCTCAGGTTCGTCTTCCCTGCAAAATCTGTCAACCTAGACATAGACTTAAGTACCACCCTCTAATTATCTCCTAGGGAATCCAGTTTTTAAAAAAGCCTCAGCAAGCCTTATGGACTTTATTAAAGACTCTTTAAGATAACCCATGGGAGATAGCAGCACACCCACAGATATCTATCTAATACACCCTCAGAGTAATTTTTTTTTCCCTTTTATAAAGTCTCTTCTGGCCAATGAAGACTCTCAGCTCTTCTTCTTCAACATATGCAGTGTCTCACCCTTCTGATTACTCTCTGCTCTATCCCAGGTCCACTCCCTTTCCTGATATTACATTCTTTCCCAATTTTGTATGTTGGTAAAATCAAATAACATAAAATATAACATGTTAGTTATTATAAAGTGCACCGTTCAGTGATATTAAATGCATTCATATTATTGGGCGATCAACATCACCATTTATCTTTCTAATTCTTTTCTACGTTTTAAAAGTGTAACTCTATATCCTTTAAATATAACTTTCCTTTTTGTGCCATAACAACCTGAAAAGCGTCATTACCCTCCCAATTTCTATGGTTTTGACTACACTAAGTACCCCCATATAATTGAAATAAGTAGTTGTATTGTTATGATTCACTAAAAGTCACAAAAATGGCATTTTTGGTAGCTAAATTTCCTCAAGATTCATCCATGTTGTAGCATATTCCTAGATCTTTTCCTTTTTAACACTGAATAATATTGTATTATATGGGTATACCACACTTTGCTTATCCAGAAACTAGTGGATGAACACTTAGGTTGCTTTCATATTTTAGCTACTGTGATTATTACTGCTCTAAACACTGGAGTACAAATATTTCTTTAAGACCCTGATTTCAATACCTTTGGGTATACCTCATAGTAAAATTCCTGGATCATGTAGTAATTCTATTTTTCAATATCTGAAAAATTGTCATACTCTTTTGCAAAGCAGCTGTATCATTCTGCATTCCCTCTGACATAGCACAATGGTTCCAACTCCCTCACATCCTCACCAATAGTTGTTTTCTGCTTGTGTATGTGTGTGTGTGCTTGTGTGTATATGCATGCACACAAATATATAAACATGCATTTAGTGATATGGAGCATCTATTCAAGTGCTTAGTCATTTGTACATCTTTTTGAAGAACCATCTATTCAGGTATTTTATCCATTTTTGAATCAGGGTGTTTGCTTTTTGTTCAGTTGTAGGAGTTCTCTGTATATTCTGAAGAGAAATCTCTTGTCAGATAGATGGCTCTGAAATATTTTCTCCCATCTTGTGGGTTGCCATTTTATTCTGTTTACATTTCTTTGATACACATTTTTTTTTAACTTCTGTACTGCAAATTGTTTATTTTTTTGTTAGCTGTACCTTGGTTGTTCCTTCGTTTCATATGGAGGAAAACACTGCCAAATCCAATATCATGAAGCTCTTGTCCTGTAACTTCTTCTAAGACTTTTTATATTATTAGGTTTTATATTTAGTTTCTTGATACGTTTTCATTAATTTTTGCATATGATGTTAGGTAAGGGTCCATCTTCCTTCTTTTGCATGTTGCCCACAAGACTTCTCAGCACCATGTGTTGAAAATACTATCCTTTCTACTTTGAAAAGTCTTGGCAACTTGTCAAAAATCATTTGGCCATATATCAGGGTTTATTTCTGGGTGTTGTATTCTATTCTATTCTATTGGTCTTGAATAAGGGAGAAAATAGTATAACCTATCCAGGTTGATGAAGAACATAAAGAAAGACCAGGACTGAGAATTAGGAGGGCAATATAAAACAGCAGGGAGTAAAAGACAGTGTGAGAGAAGATCTTGTATTTGCGAGTTCATGGAAATAGGATCATGCTAAAACCACCAAACGCCTGACTTTGAACAATACGGTAAATGTGCCAGCAAGAAACATAACACTTACCCATCTCTGGGAAATATAGTATGGGCATAAAGATAAACTACACACAAATATATTAAAAAGGGAAGGGTTTTCATGGTGTGAGAATATTGTGGCATTTGAAATACAATTTACTTCTGTTCTACCATTGTCTCTAAAATTTATCAAAGTGTATATACAAGCAATTCCAATTCTGGTAATGTGCTTGACAGGTTTATATATGAACTTCAGTAGAGCAGTAAATGTACATTCGTAGTAGGACTGTTCCCTAAACCAAAAAACCAAACACAAAAACTGCAAAGACTAGCGTTCACTTTGTCAACACACATACAGATGCAATGATGGTTAACGGTCCGAAAACAGAAGGTGAGCATGGGTGCAAGAGGTTAATCCCCAGGCTGGGGTGGGGTGCAGAGTTTGAGGGTAACACAAGTAGAAAAGGCTTTTTTCCTATCCTTGATTTTTGAGGTATGGAAATTCACAGGTCACTAGCTTCATTTCAAACTGAATGAATGCACTATTCAATTTTTTTAAACAGGCGAAGTAAACATGAGTGATAATAAATTTCAAACTGTCGCTAATCAAATAAGATACTAAAAAAACTGAAATAATATGATTTAAGAATGAAGTAGAGAGATTGTCCAACATGGTAGCATTCAAAGACCCAGAGCTTGATGCCTCTCATGGGCACACCAAAGTCACAACTGTTTACGGAACAGCAATTGATGAAAAAGGCCGGGACCTACCCTAAAAGATGTTTTACAGCTAAAGATATAAGGAAGGCACCTCGACAAGACAGAAAGGAAGGGCAAAATCTCAATAGAGTCAAGACCCATACCACCAAGTGGGTGGCCCACAAATGGGAGAATAATTACAATTTCAGAGGTGCTCCCAGGTAGCAAGGGGTATGAAGCCAACATCAGGCTCCCAAGCCCAGGGATCCTGTTGTGGAAAGAAGAGTTCCTAGAAAGTTGGGCTTTGAAGACCAGTAGTGCTTATTTTCCAGAGAGCCAGAGGGTTGTGGGAAATAGAGATTCCACTCTTAAAAGATGCTCACAAAATCCCACATGATCTGAGAATCAGAACAGAAGCAGTCATTTGAAAGGATCCCGGGTCACACCTACCTCCTGATCTTGGAGAGTCTCCCAGAGAGGCAAGAGGCAACTACAGCACAGCCTCAGGGACAGAGACACTGGCAGCAGCCATTCGGGGGAGCTCCTTCTACCTCGTGGACGCTGGTACCAGCAAGCATAATTTCAGAATCCTCCCTGTAGCTTATCAGCCCCAGGACCGAGCCCCACCCATTTCCACCAGACTACAGACACAAGTACTAGGATGCTGCAGGCCAAGCAACTAACTGAGCAGGGGCATAGCCCCATCCACCAGCAAACAGGCTGCCTTCAGATCCTCTCAGTGCACAGCTGCCCCTGGACATGGGTCCAGCCACCAAAAGCCCCAGGACCAGCCTCCACACCTCAGTGGACAGGCACCAGCCCCAGAGTCCCTGGCCCCTCTGACAAGTGAGCCTGCTCTGGCCTTGGAGTCAGCCTCACCATCGGCAGGTGGTAACTGCACACGGACTGGATGGAGCTTGGACCTGCTTTAGCAGTGGGATCAGCCTCATACACCAATAGGCACACACCAGCTCCAGGAATACCACAGCCCAGCAGCCTGTGTAACCAGGCCACTTAATTGCAGGCCAGAAGCAGCCATGGACTCAGCTGGGTCCTGACCCTGCCCATCAGAATGCCAACACAAGATTAGGGATATCCCCGGCCCTGCAGAGAGCTGTGTCAGGAACAGTGATCCAACACCAACTCTGTGGCTCCTGGGCCCTGCAGCCAGAACGCAGAACCTGTCTCTTCCTCCCAGTAGCCAGCATAGCCCCAGAACCAGTGACTGGGCACTAGCCCTGATATCACCTGGACTGCAATTCTACCCATAAGTGAACCAGCACCAGATTTGGTGTCCCCCAGAGTTGTGCAGCCAGCTGCCTTATGATTTAGTCTCACCAAGCAGCACAGACAGCCACCATACAAGGCAGAGCCTGGCAAACAAGCAGTCTGGGGGCAGCCAAGCCTACCAGACTACCCACAGTAGTCAGCCCACCACAGCAGAAGAGCCCAAGCAGCCCACATAGGGGGTACACCTAGAATATATAGCTCTAGTGACCAGGGGAGAGGGGGCTGCTGGGACCCATAGGACAGCTCCTACAAAAGGCCACTTCCCCAAGGTCAGGAAATGTAACGAACCTACTACACACATAGCAATAAAAACAGGAAGTTAAGAAAAATGAGGTGACACAGAAACACGATCCAAATGAAGGACCAAGATAAGAATTCAGAAGAAGATCGAAGTGAAGTAGAGATAGCCAATCTCCTCAACAAAGGGTTCAAAGTAATGACTGTAAAGATGATCAAAGAACTCAGGAGAAGAATGGACGACCAGAGCAAGAAGTTAGAATTTTTTTAAAAAGAGTTAGACCATTAAAGAACAACAAAACAGAGATGAGGAATACAACAACTGAAATGTAAAATACATTAAAGGAAACTACTGTAGACTAAATGATACAGAGGAATGAATCAGAAAACTGAAGGACAGAGTACTGGCAATCACTGGAGATGAACGGTAAAACAATAGATTAAAATGAAATGAGGAAAGTTGAACAGACTTGTGAAACAACATCAAGTGTACTAATATTTGCATTATACTGGTCCCAGAAGCAAAAAGGAAAGACAAAGCAGTGTAGAACATACGTGAAGACATAAGAGTTGAAAACTTCCCTAACCTGGGAAAGAAAACAGACATCCAAGTCCAGTAAACACAGTAAGGCCAAAACAGGATCAACCCAAAGAGGACCACACCAAGACTCATTGTAATTAAAATGGAAAAAAAAATAAATAAAGAGAAAAAGACACTATTAAAAGGAGCAAAGGAAAAGCAACAAGTTACAAACATGGGAAATTGCATAAAGTTATCTGCTGACTTTTCAGGATAACCTCTGCATGCCAGAAGGGAGTGGCATGGTATATTTAAAGTCATGAAAGGGAAAAGCCTATAAGCAAAAATACTCTACCCAGCAAGGCTCTCCTTCAGATTTGATGGTGAGATCTAAAGTTTTACAGAGAAGCAAAACTAAAAGAGCTCAGCATCGCCAAACCAGCTTTATGAGAAATCTTAAAGGGGCTTTTCTAAGTGAAAAAGAAAAGGTCACGATTGAAACATAAAAATTAGGAAAGGAAACTTACTAAAGGATAAACCTCATTGGTTAAGGCAAATATTCAACAAAGGTAGTAAATCAACCATGGACACAGCTAATAGGAAGGATAAAAAAAAAAAAAACACTAATAAAATCATCTATATTCACAATAAGAAGTTAAGGGACACACAAAACAAGTAGATGTAAAATATAAGGTCAAATTCAGTAACTGTGGGGGAGCAGAGTAACAATGCAGGGTTGTTAGTGTCCATGTGAAATTAAGAGCTCAGCAACTTAAATAATCACACACACACACACACACACACACACATTAACAAAACTGAAAGAAATCCAAACATAATATTAAAGATAGTCCTCACATCACAGATGAAGGGAATAAAAGGGGAAGAAAGGAACACTGAAGAAATTAAAGAGGGATTCTAAAAATACCCAAGACAAATGAAAATGAACACACAATGATCCAAAATCTATGGGACACAGCCAACGCAGTTCACAGGGGGAAGTTATAGTGATACAAGCTTATTCTTAGGAATCAAGAAAAATATCAAATAAACAACCTAACATTACACCTGAAGGAATTAGAAAAAGAAGAAAAAACAAAACTCAAAGATGTCAGAAAGAAAAATTAAGAAAACTATACCATATGCAATGACATCAAAAAGAATAAGATACCTAGGAATAAACACACCTAAGCAGGTAAAAGACATGTGCTCAGAAATCTATCAGCCATTGGTGAAAGAAGTTGAAGACCACACAAAAAGATGGAAAAATATAGCATGTGCATCGACTAGAAGAGTTAATACTGTTAAAATAACCATACTACCAAAGACAATCTACAGATTTAATGCAATCCCTATCAGAATACCAAAACATTTTCACAGAACTTGAAAAAGTAATTTTAAAATTTGTATAGAAACACAAAGACCCCTAATAGCCAAACAATCTTGAGAAAGAACACAGCTGGAGGCATCACGCACCTTGACTTCAGACTATACTGCAAAGTGACAGTAATCAAAGAGAAAGGTACCAGAGCAAAAACAGACACAAAGATCACTGGAATAGAATAGAGATCCCAGAAATAAGCCCACACACTTATATTTAATTGATTTATGACAAAGCAGGCAATATGGAGAAAAAACTGTCTCTTCAATAAGTGGTACTGGGAAAACTGGTCAGCTACAAGGAGAAGAATAAAATTAGATTATTTTAGCACACCATATATAAAATAAATGCAAAACTGAATAAAGACCTAAATGTAGGACCAGAAACCATAAAACCCCTAGAGGAAAATATAGAACATTCTTCAACATAAATGATAGCAACAGTTTTAGGTTCAGTCTACTAAGGCAAATGAAACAAAAGCAAAAATAAACAAATGGGACTTCACTAAACTTAAAAGATTTTGCACAGCAAAGGAAACCAAAGACAAAATGAAAAGACAACCTGCTGAGGGAGAGACAATATTTGCACATGATAAGAGGTTAACATCAAAAAAGATGACCAAGCAAGGGTTCATACCTAAACTACAGAAACAGCACATACAACTCAATATCAAAAAAACACGCAAAATCTTTTTTAAAAAAATGAGAAGACCTAAATAGACATTTTTTTCCAAGGAAAAACTACATATAGACAGCCAGAACTCACAAAGATGCTAAACATAGCTAATCGGCAGTAAAACGCAAATCAAAACTATGAGATATATCACCTCAGTCTTGTCAGAATGGCTGTCATCCAAAAGATCACAAATAACAAAGGTTAGTGAGGATGTGGAGAAAGGGAAACTCTTGTACACTCTTGATGTGAATGTGAAGTAGTGCAGCTACTGTGGAAAGCAGAATGGAGGTTCCACAAAAAAAACTAAAAATAGAACTACCATAATATCCAGCAATTTCACTGTTGGGTATATCAGAAGAAAACAAAAACACTATTTCAAAAAAAAATAACTGCACACCAATGTTCATAACAGTGTTATTTGCCATAGCCAAGATATAGAGTCAAACTAAGTGTTCATCAATAGCTTAGTGGATAAAAAAGATTTTTTATGATGACTTCAGCAAAAAATGAAATTTTGCCATTTGCAAGAACATGGATGGATTTGGAGGGTATTATGCTTAGTAAAATAAGCCGCAGAGAAAACAAGCACGGCATGTTATGAGAAAAAAAGCATGGTATGGTATGAGAAAACAAGCATGGTATGTTATCACTTACACGTGGCATCTAAAAAATTGAATACAATAACAACAAAAAAACAGACTCACAGATTAAAGAACAGACTAGTGGTTACCAGCAGGGAGACATAGGGTGGAGGAGCAAAATTGTGGTAGGAGATTTTGAGGTACAATCCACTATGTATAAAATCAATAATCTACAGTGATGTACTGTATAGCATGGGGAATATAGCCACTCTTTTATAATAACTATAAATGGAGAAGAACCTAAACATTTATGAATCACTATGCTGTACCTCTGAAACTAATATAATAATGTAAATTAACTATAGATCAATAAAATATAAAGTAAGAAACAATAAAGGGGAGACACAGATGATTAGATAGAAATCAATTAAATAAACACAAGTTTTGGAAATCAAGGAATTAAAAAACAACACGTAAGACACAGCATTGGCATTTAAAGTGTACAATCTATTCATTTAAAAGAAATCATTTAAGTGGTAAAAAATGGTACCCATTCTCACAATTTTGTATATCTAGGATAAATTATTATCTACAAAAATATGTTACAAATATTCACTCAAAAAGAAAGAGAAAATTGGGATAAACCCATTTTAGTATACAAATTTAATATCAAAGTCTCTATGCAAAATTGATTTGAATAAGTTCTGTTAGCCACTTCTAGTTTCTTTGTGATGTAAAATCTTTTAAAGCATAAAAATCAGCCTTTCTACATTATTCCATTAGACATACATAGAAGTTAAAAGAAATGAGAAGACAGAACAATCAACCAGGAAGGTGAATTTACTGAGAAACAGTCATTCGTTCTCCCTCCTCCTTTTCTTTTCCTCCTTTTCCAGGTCTCTTTCGGTTCCGATCAAGAGAAATCTTGAGAATTCTGAGAATATTTCTTTGAGGGCTTCAAATCACCATACCTACATCCTCTGCCACAACTACACACACGGGAACAAAAATAAACCTCTGCTATCTACTCACGTAGGAGGGATTCATGCAAAATAAACTCCTACATGGAGACCAACAGGTGAGTTTTCTACCTGTTCTTTCTAATGTCCTTCCATTATAGTAAATCCCACACATTATGAGGAAGAAACGCTTATGTGAGCTTTTCCTTGAAGTCAAAAAACTTGCATTCATTTCAAGTACCTGGTGATCATAGGGTACAGCCAGGGAAGGTGCCATCCCCCTTGGGGGGAGGGGCGGTGGATGGGCTCCCGCACCCATGCACCTCCTGATGCACAGATTCTGGAGAAACAAAGGGCGGTCACACCGCAGTCAGCCTGTCAGGCTGTCGGGCCACTGGGCAACCCGACCAGCCTGGAAGTGCCCCATGAGTTTGCTGAAAGCAAAACCCTGTCCCCCCTGTGAAGCCAGGCAATTTGGGTCAGAGAGTCAGAGGAGACCGGTAATCAACTCCTCCTCTCTGCTCACCTCCTTGGGGTTACAGCAACCCCATCTCCAAACCCAAATCTGACCCTGGAGTGCCAAACTGGGAGTGGCAGGTGGGCTTTGCCGGTGCTTCAGCGCCCTCTGGAGGTTGTCTGCTCTAATGGCAACTCTCAGCCCTTCCTCCTCCTCCTTCCCTAGTCCTGGGGGCTGCCTTGGCCTCCTGCAGCTGCTGGCCTGAATTCATTCTTCTTTTTTCTCCAATTACAATGAAGTGTCTTACAGAGGTTTGGAATCTCTTGAAGAAGGAAGATCTTTTAGCCAATACACCTTAACCGTGAGAAGTTGGTTTCAAGAATGAATCTGAAATACTGTATTTTTCTCCTGATGATTCCAAGGAGAGACAGCTCAAGTTTTCTAAATCATAAGAAAAACCAAGGTAAATATGATATTCTGAGCCAGAGATGAAAAAGCAGTTTTTAGCACCCTCTCCTCATGTCATATGACCGGGATTTAAGTCAATCAACTGCCACTGGTTTTTAAATCAAGTGACCCAACTTTAAATCCATCAGCTGCTTCCCTGTAACTCACGTGACTTGGCTTTGAATAGTAAGAAATGCAGAGGTATAAAAATGATGTTCTGAACAATAAATGGAAAGACAACATTTTAGAAAGTTTTTTTCCTTTTCGAATGGACCATTCATTGCCTACAGAATAAAGGATTCCCTTGTGGATTTCTTGAACTGTAAACACATACATTGTCTCCGTTGGCTTGATTGACTTAGATTTTGGGTTTTTTGTTGTTGTTGTTGTTGTTGTTAACATCTTTATTGGAGCATAATTGCTTTACCTTGTTGTGTTAGCTTCTGCTGTATAACAAAGTGAATCAACTATTCGTATACATATATCCCCATATCCTCTCCCTCTTGTGTCTCCCTCCCACCTTCCCTATCCCACCCCTCTAGGTGGTCACAAAGCACTGAGCTGATCTCCCTGTGCTATATGCAGCTGCTTCCCAATAGCTATCTATTTCACCTTTGGTAGTGTATATATGTCCATGCCACTCTCTCACTTCATCCCAGCTTACCCTTCCCCCGCCCTGTGTCCTCAGGTCCGTTCTCTACATCTACGTCTTTATTCCTCTGCAGCGACTCCTGCTAGGGACGGATACTTCCTTTTATGCTCAGGGAAATCCCCTAGTTTGAATATGATTTGAGTTTGATCCTGTGAAACCATCAGAACTTCCCACCAGAGATAAATGAGGAGATTCTGGCCTTTATTAGTATGCATGATGAACACGGGTGTCCTGGTTGTACTTGCCAACCCTCCTATTTTACCCACCTATTTTTATCCACCTTCCTCCCTGTGAGTACCTTTGACCAACCCTGAGCTCAGACTCCTGACCTATTACAGTGACTTTGTCAGCCTTTCTTTAAAAATGGACAGGTAATAAAACGGATTTAACCTAGAAGCAGCAGCTCAGTAAGGGAAATAAAATCATCAGAAGTTATCTAATCACAGCCACAGCCATCCAGGGCTCTGTCTTACCTGCTGGGTCATAAGAATGGGACCTTCCTAAACTTGAAGGGCATCCAATCAAATAAGTAAAGGTCTGCTCACCTCTGGCTCTTGGAGGGATTGCTAGGCACTCTACCCAGTGTATACTAACTGCAAAACACTGTCATGGTTGTGAAACACCTATGTTCCAGGAAAGCTTTTTGGGGTGCATAGGGGAGGTTTCTTTTTGACATCAAGCAAAAAATAAATCACCAAGCTCTTTGAGCACAGGGGTTCTTAAGAGGGCAGTAGAAGGAAGGAATGGGCAGAAAAGACGATCTCCAGTGAACTGAAGGCCGTTTTTCCAAAAGAGTAGGATTTAGTCTCAGTTTAAGGAGAACACTTTTAAATAGCTGGGACAGCTCCAAACTGCAGTTTAGGGAACGAGTGCTTCAATAGAACAGTGCTTTAAAAGTCCTGGCAAGGCAGCAAGAGGATGAAGAGTTGGTTTTGCGTAGTTTTGAACACAGGAGTAAAGAAGCAGAGGCATCTCTGACTAAAAGGCCCTGAGATCCTATGGCATCAATGGGTCAGTTGCAGGGGCAGGGGGTGTGGGGGGCGATATTTCTCTCTCAACGTCTCCCAGGGCAGCCACCCCTCCCGACCCCACCACCCCCACTCCCTTCACCCTTCCTCCCTCCACTGTTGGGTCCCCAGGGACAGCACTTTTCAAGCTGGAGCCCTCAGGCACCATCTCTGCTGTCTGGATTCTTCCTGGAGCCTGGCAAGTTCTGGGACAGGAAGGCGGGTCTGCAAGGCCGCTGCGGTGCAGCCGGACCTGGAGGCCTGGAGGGGAACTGGAGCCCTGAAGCCCACCCACGTCCTTGAAGCCGAGGGAGGAACACATCCTCCTAACAGTACTTCTCAGGGGTCAGCGTGCTCCCCACCCGACGGTGATCCATACTCACTTGAGGCAGCAAGGACTGCCTCTAACTGGCCCCCTCGATTCCGCCTTAAGGGTCCTCGCACATGTGTGATAGCGCAGGCCCCGGATCTCTTTAGTCAGCTGAGGCCAGTGCTGCCGGCATCCCTCTAGTCCCATCCCCCAGCCCCTCTCTCTGGGACTGTATCTAATAGAAGAAAGAGCACAGAGGGATTGGCTGAATCAAGGGACCTGGGAGCCTGGGGATGAGTTTGAAGACCGAGAACCTAAGGCGCAATTACATATTATTGGAAACTCTTGTGGAGTGTGTGGGGGGGGGAGGTTAGGAGGCTGAGAGGCTGAGTCGACCTGGTGAGTCCAGCCCCAGGACACTACACAGCCCTGTCCCCCTTTCCCTGCCATCAGACAAGCGGTGCCGCAACTCCAGCCGGGACTCTGCACTTCCCCCTCCCTGATTCTCCAGAAGAGCAGGTGGCCCCCCTCTGAGGGCAGGAGCAAGACAACGGAACAAGTCCCCCTGCACTAAGGCGCTACTGGAATCTCTTCCTGAACAGCAGTGCTGGCTTGGAGCCAACCCGTGCACCGCCAAAGTTGGTCTCGTCCTGCAGCTGAGGGATGCAGGCTTTAAGTCAGCTGCCTTGGCTTTAAATCAATCAGTCCCCCCTTTAAGTCAGGTGACCCGACTTTAAATCACTGTGTGCCCCTCAAGCCTGCCACTTCAAAAATTGGGAACTTCACTTTGATCCCAGCACCTCACACAGCTGAATGCACACTGTATTCACCCCCAAGCCTGGCTTAGAGGCAGGATATAAGGTAAGGGGATGGGCTGCACACATGGTGAGGAGGGTGCACTTCATGTACCAGAAGGGTCCAGGTACTCTGGGTACAGCAAGCAGTGCACGATACAGCAGCTCCCTGGCAAAGCTGGTGATGCACAGGGGGAGCAGGCACACCCAGGCACGCAGAGGTTCCAGGCCGGGAGCTGGGGCACAGCCAGCCGGGAGGGTGTGAAAGCCGAGGATCTGAGCCTTCTTGAGAAAGGCAGACACAGAGGATGGATGAGAAACAAAGACCAGATGAAACATGGGTTTGAAAAGCACACCCTGCTCTTGAAATTGGGGTGGGGTCACCCCAGATTTGAGTCTTCTTACGCCCCAGTACCTAGTGCTTTGGCATTTGCCCAATTACTTATAAAATGTGACTGATGATATCTAAACCATAGAATACTGCATTTGGAGTGGTTTTGCGTGTTTATGTTTCTATAGTGGAATAATCTTTTCTCCAAGAAAAATGTACACAATCTGAAATAAATTCAAACCCCTCTTTAAAAAGTACTATATCGGACTTCCCTGGTGGCGCAGTGGTAAAGAATCTGCCTGCCAAGGCAGGGGACATGGGTTCGAGCCCTGGTCAGGGAAGATCCCACATGCCGCGGAGCAGCTACGCCCATGGGCCACAACTACTGAGCCTGCAGACCACAACTACTGAAGCCCGCGCGCCTAGAACCGGTGCTCCACAACAAGCGCAGCAAGAGAAGCCACCGCAATGAGAAGCCCGCGCACCGCAACAAAGAGTAGCCCCCGCTTGCCGCAACTAGAGAAAGCCTGTGCATAGCAATGAAGACCCAACGCAGCCAAGAACAAATTAATTAAATAATTAGTTAACTATTTTAAAAAAGTACTATATCCTTCTGTACAGCTTCTCTGGGAAGAACAGAGAGATGGCGTAGGAGAGTGAGAAAGAGCAATATTTAGTGCACATCTCTCATGCAGGTGCTCTGCTGGCTCAGATAGATTTATCCCCACTTTACAAAGGAGGAAATAGTCTCAGAGAGGTTTAGTAATTTTCCCAAAGCCAAACAGCTATGGAGTGGCAGAACCAAGATCTGAACCAAGTCTGTTACCTTCAAAGCCTAAGTCCTCATCACAACAAAACTCAATTAATATTTACATTTATCGAATTACATTGCAACCTGGGGAGTACTTGGCACAATCCTGAATAAGAGTGAGAAAGAAAGAAATAGCATTGTTCCCACAGTCAACCCAAATTTTTGGAGCAGCTGCTAGATGCCTGGCCCTTTTTGGGGTTCAGCAGTGATCAAGACAGGAAGAGTCCTGCTTTCATGAACCACGTAGTGGGGAGGAGAGACGGGTGCAACTTGGGTGAGGGATTTCACCTTGCTGGACCTCTGTTTTGTCATCTGGAAAATGGGATGGGTGTTCCTCATTTTCTGGGATTGTCCAGCCCTCACATTCTCTGATTCCATAAGAAGCATTTGTTTTCCTGTTTCTTTAAAATTCATTCAGGCCGTGAGCTGTGATGAATGTTGTTAGCTGCTCCCCAAAGCACTCTATTCCCACCCTTTTCCTGTGATCAGGTCTTTCCCGAAACATGACTCACAGTCAGTCAGCCAAGTCACAGAACCTAAGGGGCACCCAGCAGAAAAATTCCAACCCTTGCTTCCCAGGAGCTCTGCGGTCTACCTGCCAGGTAAACTTAACTCACCTGGCACAAGGTGGCCATCCCTGGTTTCACAGCAACATGATCTCAGGCACAAACCTCCTTGTTTTTTCCATTTTGTCTTTAAGTTACTTGTTGAAACAACTGCACAAATATGACAAAGGTATAAAATCAGGCATCTTCTGCCCCCAGTGCCTACTAATAAATGATTTTCTGCCACTTTAATGATAAAGATAGAACATTTCAACATTCTGCTACCCTTATTATTTGTCATTTTTGTTGATATTTCTATTGACTACATCTTTCAATATTTTAACAATGGAACATTTATTTAGCTTGTTCCAGACCCAGCCTTTAGTGGTAAAGGTTTTGTTGTTATATTTCTATTATGTTTCCTTTAAAAATCATTATCCTATTTAAATGGATTAAGTCAATTCTGTAAGCATTTATCTTATGATATTGATGAAATTGGCACATAGAGGGCAGTAGTACAAGTTGATTGGACTTGAGAACCTCTATTAGCACAGTTAAGTATAAATATTGTCTATATGTAAACCAAAGTACATGCCGAGTGAGATTCTCCGACTTTTTTTCACTGTCTGCCCCTCAAGCCTGTGGGAAATGGAATATTTCTTGCCCTATCAGTAAACAAAGGATGTCACAGTCTTCAGCACTTGCTGCCCTCCAATGTGAGCCGGCGGGCCCTGAGGCACTCAGGATATGCAAATACAAAATGCAGGCCCCAGAGAGCTGAGGTGCATATCAAAGGAAGGATTTCAGTGAGCCCATGCAAAGAAAAGCGCCGCATTCCTCACCTTGGGAGAGCTGGTTTTCCTCAGTTAACAATCACCTTTTGATGTTCCCCATTACCTGCGCCAGTTCCCTGCCCTGTCCCCTCCCCCCGGTACTTTAGCTCAGGGAGGAAGGAGCGCAGAGGGACTCGGCTGAATAAGGGGCCTGCGCGCCTCGGGGGGAGTTTTCAGCCGCTTTCCCCGCAGTCGGGAGGAGGGGCGCTGACGCTGCAGCCGGACCCTGCGCCTCCCTTGCCCCGTTTCCCCTCAGAACGCTCAGGCCGACCCCCTCCCCACGCCCACCAGGCCTCGCGAGCCAGGCCGAGGGCAGGGGCGAGGGGAGGGACCGAAGTTCCCGGGGACCAGACGCTGGAGGCCGTTCTTTCTGCACAGCAGCGGCGGGTGGCAGCGAACCCCTGCCCCTCAGAAGCTGGTCTTGTGCTGCCGCCCGGGCACCGGACCAGGCGGAGGGTCGGCGCCCACTTACCCGGCCCGCCGTCCCCGCGACTGTCACGGCTTCGGCCGCCGGGGCACCTCCAGAGCCGGCAGCCTCAGTGAGGTCGCCCTCCCCTCGGGCTCCGGGGCAGTTCCGTGACGGCGGAGGGAAGAGACCCCGCCCGAGCCGGGAGTTCCAGCTCTGAGGAAACGCGGGCTCTGTTCAGCGCGCAGTGGGTGGGACCGCTCTGCCCCGAGGCCTTCCGGGAGGGAGCGGGGCGGCGGGGGAGGGAGCCGACAGGAGCGCAGGGCCCCGTCGGGGGTCCTGGAGGGGCGGCCCGGCCTGGGGGCCACGCCCACTGTGGCCGCAGCCCAGGCCTTTTTCCTGGAATCCTACACGAAAAAGTTAGAAAGATACACATTCTATAGTAAATATTCACAAATGATTGTTGCTGCTGTGCTCACTATTCTATTAAAGGTGTAAAATCCATAAAACACTTTAAGTTCAAAATTAAATATGAATTTTTACCTTTCTAATTATGTCTCTGATATTCACAGTTGTGGTTAATGAATCAGAGACTGTGGCATCACTAGTTAAAAATGAGCTTGTTAAAAAAATAGAACTCAGGCCCACCGGACCTACTGAATCACAATCTGCACTTTTACAATCTCCCCAGTGTACTTGTGTACCCATGAATAGTTGAAAGGTACATTTCTACCTCGACAGGTCTTTTCTCTATGAGAAATACACACATTTTATCCAGTTTGATATAAATAAAACACTCAAAAATGCATATGCCTGTGTTGAAACCATCATTTTATCATTTCTTTTCCAGACAAGTATAGTCTCTATACTGGTTTTGTGGATCACATGCCATACTCTTTTCTTGTAGTTAGAAATAAGGTAGAGAAAGTTACTTTGTAAATATATATATATATACATATATATATATATATATATATACATACATATATATATATATATATATATATATATATATATATATATATATATATATATATATATATATATATATATATATATATATATATATATTAGTGGATAATTGAAGACACTCTTCTAAATTAAAAGCAGTTCTCTTAACTTGCTGTTTTCTTCTTGGGTCACATTATGAACTCTTCCCGTGGCCACATGCCATGTGTACTTTTAATTTCAGGGACTGCTGACATTCCAGGATGTGGCCATAGATTTCTCTCAAGAGGAGTGAGAATGCCTGGACCAAGATCAATGGGAATTGTACAGGGATGTGATGTTAGAGAAGTATAGGAACCTGCTCTCCTTGGGTGAGGATACCTTCCTTCCAGAATTCCTTATCCAACCACAGGGTTTGGAGTCCTTCATTTGTAGAATGTCTCCCGGAATCTTCTGCTTCCTACAATAGGGTTTCAGATTGCAACGTTTCAGGAAAGATTGGGAGTTTGTGGGTATAATTTTTCTTATCCTTTTAAAATTGCAGCCTCCCTTTTAATATACTTTGTAACTGCTTGGGATGTGTCTATATGAACTGTGTACTATATCCTTCTGTTATAGTCCTTACAATATTTTATTGTCTTATTTTCTGTAACCATTTTCCATGGATTCTTTGGGCTTAAGGTATATTAAAAGGGAGACTGCGATTCTGGGACTTCCCTGGTGATGCAGTGATTAAGAATTCGCCTGCCAATGCAGGGGACCCGGTTCGCTCCCCGGTCCAGGAAGATCTCACGTGCCACGGAACAACTAAGCCAGTGGGCCACAACTACTGAGTCTGCACGCCACAACTACTGAAGCCGGTGTGCCTTGAGCCCGTGCGCCATTTATTTTTTGGAGAATAAAACCACTTCTGAGAGATTAAAATTTAGGCCAGCTAGTCAAAATGCTTTATCACCTGTTCTTCTAAAACACTGATCAATGGAACAAGTTTTACTAGGGATAACAGTGTAATTGTATTCTGGAGTTCATATGGGCAATATGGTTTATGACCTTGATGCTGGATCACGACATTTCAACGGTATAACTGCTCTTAATTGTCTGTTTGTTCAACGATTAAACTCTCACGTGATCTGAGTTCAGACTGGAGTCATCCTGGTTGGTTTCTGTCTATTGCAGATTTCTTCCAGTATGAAAGAAAGGACAAGAGCAATACGGCTTACTTTACAAAATGTCTTCAAACTAAATGATGATATAATCTACATTCAATTAATTTATACATACCCTACTGTAGAACAGGGTTCGTTACGCTGGCAGAGCCCGGTAATTATGTAAAACTGAAACTTTTTCTGCACTGGTTCAAGTCCTCTTCCTAAGAATATGTTTATAATCAACATTCTTTCACAAATTACCCAATTTAATTCACCATAGCATTCCTCATATTAACTAAATGGAAAATCCTAGGCTATATACAAATCCAGAAAGGGCCAAAAATCATCAGCCCCCTTGGATGATTACAACCCATTGCTGAGGCATTCAAATTACTTATTAAAGAACCACTATGTCCATCAACATCATCAATTTATATATTATTGCCCCAATGCTAGCCTTAACCCTGGCTCTCACAACATGAATTCCTCTTCCCATATCTTATCCACTAATTAATATAAATGTAGGCATATTATTTATATTAGCCATATCACACCTAGCCATTTATTCCATCCTCAGATCTGGATAAACTTCACATTCAAAATACTCACTCACTGGAGCTCTAGGAACAATAGCACAGACAATCATCTCATATGAAGTAATGTAGCAGTTATTCTATTCTCAGTCTTACTGATAAATGGATCATTTACACTTTCAACAGTAATTATTACACAAGAACACCTATGACTAATTTTCTCCTGACCCCTACCCAGAATTTGATTATCTCCGCAGTAGCAGAAATCCAATGAAGCCCCACTTGATTTAACAGAAGTAGCATCAAAACCTGTATATGTCTTCAATGTAGAAAATGTAGCAGGCCCATTCACCCCGTCCCTCCTAGAGAATATGTCAATTTCCCTATCATAAACATTTCCACAGCAATCTATTTTTAGGAGCATTCGACAATCCCTAGGTGCCAGAATTATAGATTCTTTCAGCTTGTAAATATAGTTTTTTTAAAAAAAATAATTTTTATAGTTTTACTACCTTTAAACAAAATGTACTCCATTGCTGTGGAATATTCCTTCATAGGAGCGTGCATGGTTCATTTCTGCATCCGTCTGTGATGGCCTTCAGGTTCTTTCAGGTTTGGCTCCTGTGGCTGCGAGCCCATGTCCGTGTGTCCTGCTGCAGGGCTGGTGGGTTTGTGTTCAACTGGGAGGCGCACTGTGGGTCTCTGTGCACGGACTTCGCTATCTGAGGCCCGATTGCTTCAGAAGTGGTTGCATCCCCCCGTTGCGGACCAGGCTTTCCATTGCTCCACATCCTGCTGATATTTGATACTATGTCTTTCATGTCTGCCATTCTGGTAGGTGTATGCACAGTATTTTTCTTATGGCTTTAATCCCTCTGTTGTTTGTGAAGTTGTGCATCTTGTGGTATTCATGGACTATTTCCTGTTGTTTTCTAAAAAGTTTTAAAAATTGTGGTCAGATATACAGAACATAAAATTTACTATCTTAGCCATTTTTAAGTGCACATTTCAGGGTCAAGAAGTAATTCACACTGTTGTGCAAACCTGACCGCCATCATCCTCCAGAACTTTTTCATCTTGCAAAATTGAAACAGTCCCCATTAAACACTCACTCCCCATTGTCCCTCCCTCAGCCCCTGGCACTCAACATCCTACTTTATGTCTCTATGTTTCCGACTGCTCTAGGGGCCTTGTATGAGTGGATCAAGCACTGTTTGTTTTTTTGTGTCTAGCTTACATCACTGAGCATAATGCCCTCAAGGTTCATCCCTGCTGCAGCCTGTGTCAGAATTGCCTTCCTTTTTAGGTTGAATAGCATCCCCTTGTATTGATGGGCCGTGTTTTTCTTCTCCATTCATCCATTAGTGGACACATGTAATATCTACATTCATTTCTCCTGTCATAATATTTGTGGAATAACATCAGAAAGTCCTATGAATCAAAAGTCATTTGCCATTAACTTTTTTCTAAACTTTTTGTTGTGGAAAACATCAAGGCTAAGAAAAGGGAAAAATACATGTCAGCTTCACTTGTGTTCAGGAATCAATGCTTTACGGATTCACTTTATTCCCTGTGTGTGTGCTATGCGTGTGCATGTGCCTGTTTGCATACATATGCTGTGCATGTGCATAGGTATGTGCACTTGCACACATTAGTGTGTGCATGGGCATATGGGTGCATGTGTGTTCACATGCTAGTGTGTGAATATATTTGTGCTGTGCACATGCATATGTTTGTGTGTGTGCTGTGCCTGCCTGTGCGCACACCTGTGTGTTTGCTGGGACCACTTGCAAGTTGGTTGCAGACTGAATTGTGCCCCAGATATATCCGCACGCAGCTGCTCTAACAATCCTGCGTAGCCACGTAAAGGTCACAGATCTCAGGGATTTAAATGGATGGAGCAGGATATCCTGACACGGAGTTTGTCTTCCAATGACTGTCACTGTCTCAGTAACATCCTTCACACCTTCTTTAAGCCCCATTCAGGGTCCAGTTTAGACTCCCATTACATTCAGTCGCCTGCCCCGGGTCCCCTAAAGCAACAATGTCACCGTTGGAGAGCCCGGCCAAGGCTGGGGGTGCCCCTCCTGTTGGCCTGGCCTCCAGGCCCTGCACTTGGCTCCTGTGTTCCCATCTCTCAGCCAGGCCCCGACTTGGATGGGGCCGCCACCTCTTTCCACACAGGGTCCCATCGCCCAGTCAAGGGGGTTCATTCTCCCCAAACACAGCATCAGGAGTGGGGGGGGTGACAGTCCCCATTGTGTCTCCTTCATGTGAGACCCTGTGCTGTTGAAAGAGCAGGCACCCTGCCCTCGGGGGTGGGGGGCTGGGGGGTGACATGCGGCCCACGATGGGCAGGCGGGTCTCCGGGTGGGGCGAGCCAGTGTGCAAAGAGTTCTGCGGTGGGTTCTCCTCTCCAACGGCTTCTGTGCCCCTACCTCTCCCCGTGCCTCCCCTCGAAGATAGCGCGGTGCCCGGGACGGGAGCCATGGGAGCCGTCAGCCACCGCCCCCTCTACACACACACACACACACACACGCACACGCACACGCTGCAGGGAAGCAGGACCTGAGTGCAGGGCTCTCAGCGGCCCTGAGCGCCCCGCCCGGGATCGGCCAGCCGAATGGACAGACCGGATCTCCCGGCCCGGACCATACAGGACTCTCCTGCCTGGGCTTCCAGTGTGGCCGCCTCCTTCTGGAAACCTGGGAGGCTGGAATCAGGCCACTTCTTGTCTGTCCTGGCAGCAGACCGGGCTGCACTCTAAGAAGTTCGTGGCTCGCCCGTGGATATTGACCATCAGGTGACCAGAGAAATTGGGAACATTTCTGTTTTGCCTGTTGAAATGTTTAATGACAAAGATTTTGTTCAGTTTCCTGATGTGGGTGTCCAAAGATGAGAGACCCATGTGTGTGATCTATACCTCCTATGAGATCAGCCCTAAGCTAGTTTAAACATGATCAAGTTGTGTCTACATGGTAGATTTAGAGCTCTGCATGTCCTGTCTACTGATTATGTTTAGAGCTGACCATGTGTTGTCTATAATAAGAAGATTTAGACCTGACCATGTTCTGTGTACGCTAGGGCTATGGGGACCTGGGTAGAGACCCGGCCTGGCCTCAGTACTGGGAAGCTCCGTGCCTGCATCTGAATGTCAGTGCTTAGATGTCTGGGGTCTGGAGCTGAGGTGGGCTTGTCTACGTAACAGCCTCTCTTCTGAGTGTGGTGACCTGGTCCTCCCAAGGGTCAGTGCTATGGTCGGGGCCTTAGTCTTAATCCCTGCAAGGTTCACCTTCCCTGCGGCTCATGGAGAATCCTCAGGAGGACTACCTGGCAATAATTCCAATTTACCAGCACGTGCATGGTGCATAGGGAAGCAGGTTTAGCTGGTGAATTGATTGCAGGGCACGCAGATCGGGCAAAAGGCCGATGGGTGACAGCTGAGGCTGCTGCTGAGCTCTCCCTCCAGTCTACCGTCCCTACTCAGCAGAGTCCAGAGCTGCCCCTCGGCTTTCAGCCCTGCTGTCCTGTGGGTTTTCTCAACGTGTAAGTGAGACAAGAAAGGACTGAGCATGCCAGCACCAGGGTCGAGTGTTCAAGTCTAGTATGAAAGCTTTAAAAACAGTTAAAATCACACAGAACCAAAGTGAGAAGAGGAGGACTCCTCTGGGACAAGTGTGGGGAAAGGAGACCCACCTGACACTTTTTCCCATCCCAGGAGGTCGCAGGCACCCAGCTTGTTTCCACATTGGGGGAGCCCCCTGCAGAGCCATGGTGTCCTGACCAAGGGGACGTGTGACCCCAGGTGCAGGGTCTGGGGAGGTGAGGTCACCCTGGGACTGTGGACATGTGACCCAGGTGGAGGGGTCTGGGGAGGTGGGTCACCCTGGTGAGTGTGGATGTGTGGCCCCAGGTATAGGGTGCGGGGACTGTGTGGGTCTCACCATACCTGCATGGGTCAGGATCACATGTATGGGGAGACCACATATGCGCTCTTTGCCTGCAGTGTGTCCTGTCCCCTTTGAGATTTCCAACCTCTGCATTAAGGGTGTTGTCCTGATTAACCTGTGGTTCCTTTTCTTCTCTTAATCTTGTCACAATCATATGAGGTCAGGCATGTTTGAGTGGGTTGCTGCTCTGTGTTCCGGTGAGTGACAACACTTGGTGGTATCATATTAATACTATAGCATATCATATGTCTAATCTATGGGGGTCACCACAGCCTGGGTCCCCCTGGACAGAGGTCAGGTGAGCACAGACTAGCCCCCCCTAAGAATGGTCTCCCACGTGCTCTGTGAGGGTACCGTGATGGCCCCTAAGGTAGGGGACTGTGTCTGGGCCTCCGACATTTGTGATGAAGGGGAGTCGAAATGGAATCTCAATTAACAAGACATTATTTTAAGAATTTATTTTAAGTGAAGTAAAACACACGTCACATACCCTTTACCATCATCACCATTTTAAGTGCACGTTTCTGAGGCATCAGATATATTCACTTTCTCGTGGAGCCATCACCACCATCCCTAGAACTTTTCATCTTGCAAAACCAAAATTCCACAACCATGAAAGTCTCATTCCCCATTCCCTCCCACTGCCCCTGGCACCGATATCCACTTCAGTCCCTGAGTTGTCGACTCCAGGGCACCCACTGGAGTGGAATCCTGCAGTGTTTGCTGACGGGTCATTTTGGAAGAGCTGACTTTCAGTCTGAAGCTCTGCCTGTTTGCATCTGAAGAATCTGCATTTAAGGAGAGGGTGTATGAGGAAGGGGGTGTATGTGGGACAAAGGTGTCCGGGGTGCAGGTGAGCCAGGACCTGACCAGCTGCCTTTTGGGTCCTCTGGTCCCATCTCTTGGTCTGTGCCTCATCTGCACCATCACTGTCCCCGCTGGCACCGCTGGGGTGTTGTTGTCTGAGTGAGATTCCCCTGGTGCCCCTGCTCTCCTCCCCTCCTCCTGCTGGTTGGGGAGGGAACTGCTTGCTGTGTGGTCTCTACTCCTGAGGCATGAAGGACCCTGTAGCATGGACCTGCAGAGTGTGGGGTGTGGTCCCAAGAGCATGGGGCCCACATAGGACACGACATCGGGGCGTGACAAGTGCTAGGGCTGCCTCATCACTGACAGGGAATGTTGCCCAGATCCTGCTCGAGAGGGCGTGGTGGTTGGCCTGGGACCCTAGAGGCCCCATTCCTATACTGGAGCTCGGAGAGTGCATCCCCATGGGCTCCAGATTCACCCCATATCTCAGCCATATCCCTCTGTCCTGTCTTTGAACTCAGGAAAACGAGCTCTCTTGTCCACAACATAGGCCTGGTCCTGTTGATATTAGGATTCTTTAAGTTAGGCGTCCTGGGATAGCAGCTCTTTTTAGGCCTGAGAAGGAACAACTCCGGAGTGTACAACAATTTCAGATGAAACTAATATTCAATGACTATCCCTAACTACTCAGTTGTTGATTTCTATTAGTCATTATTCTCCTGGTTTTAGCTCTGATGTGGGGATTACAGAGGAGTCAACATTTAAATCTTCATAATCTGTGTATTTGTAGCTTCAGTATCATTACTGACCCATAGTTTTTTTTTTTTTTTTTTTTTTTTATGGTTTGGGAAGAGTTATTGATTTCATGTATCATGTAAAGGATTCACAATGATGATAGGGCAATTAAGATTACAATAATAGCTAGTAAATTGTTCACATTTTCTCTACCTGTGCATCTATTGTATGCATATGAGTTTAGATGTCAATATTAGTGAAATGATATAGAGGACTAGAGAACTTATTTTAAAAATCACTATTAATGTGTGATGAAGAAAATGTAAAAGTTCTTCCATAATCGGTGATGTTGTATCTTGAGAGCCTAGATGAAATTGATATGCCTTAGTGATATACAGGATTTTAGCGTATCATTTAACTTTGACAAAGCTACATCACTTTTTACTTTTATCTCATTTATTGAGGAAGACATAATTGTTATGGTGTTGGCTTGAAACTGGTTGAAAAGGACTTGAGTCCTTCCTTATTTTACATTTACATAGGTAGGATCTTGAAACATAGGATATGGTGGAGGACATCCGTGTAACCATTCTCGGTTAGGAGTAGCAATTTCCACTGCTAAGACTTCTTGTTTAGACACAAATGCTTTTCAAAGTATGAAGATTATTAGCATTACTGCTGCTACTGAGATGAATGAGCCTAAAGACAAAATATTTCATGTTGTGTGTGCCTCAGGGTACTCAGTCTAACGTAGTGACATCCTGAGAGGCCACGAAAGTGCTGCAGGAAGTCATATTTACTACTACAAATATACTTGTGAAGTGAATTTTTGCTCATGCTGAGTTAACTGTATAACCTGAGAATAGTGGGAATCAGTGTAGGAAGCCTCCTATAATAGTGAAGACTGCTCCCATGGACATTAGGTCATGGAAGTGTGCTACTACATAGTATGTATCCTGGAGGACAATGTCTGGGGATGAGTTGGCTAAGATGATTCCTGTCAAACCACCTACTGTAAAAAGAAAAACTAAAGCCTAAAACTCATAATATAGTGGGAGGTCATATAGTATTACCTCCGTGAACAGTTGCTAACCAGGGACTTCCCTGGTGACGCAGTGGTTAAGAATTCGCCTGCCAATGCAGGGGACACGGGTTCGAGCCCTTGTCTGGGAAGATTCCACATGCCGCGGAGCAAAAAGCCCGTGTGCCACAACTACTGAGCCTGCCCTCTAGAGCCCGCAAGCCACAACTACTGAAGCCCACGCGCCTAGAGGCCGTGCTCTGCAACAAGAGAAGCCACTGCAGTGAAAGGGCCGCACACCGCAACGAAGAGTCGCTGCCGCTCACCGCAACCAGAGAAAGCCCATGTGCAGCAACCAAGACCCAACTCAGCCAAAAAAAAAAAAAGAAAAAGAAAAGAAAAAGAAAAATTAAATAAAGAGTTGCTAATCAGCTAGATACTTTTACTCCTGTAGGGATAGAAGTAATTACGGTAGCTGATGCAAAGTATGCTCCTGAGTCCACAGCTATCCCTATGGTAAACATATGATGGGCCCACAAGAGAACTCCTAAAAAACCAGTGGACATGACTCATACTATTCCCAGATAGCTGAAGGGCAATTTTTGTCCTAAATAGTATGTAATGATATGTGAGTTTATAACAAACCCTGTTAGGTCATGAATACAGACTTCAGGGTGAGCAAAGTATCAAAATAGGTGTTGGTATAGGATTCGGTCTCCTCCTGCAGGGTCAAAGAAAGTAGTGTTTAGATTTCTATCTCTCAACAGCGTGGCAATTCTGGCTGCTTGGACTGAGATTGGTAACTATAGTAATATGGCTATAGTTGGGGAAGATTAAACAAATAATGGCGTTTGGTATTGGGATATGACTGCTGGTTTTGTATTAAAGACTATAGTAATAAAAGTAATAATACCAAGAATTGAGGAGACACCTGCTAAATGTAAGGAGAAAACAGTTAGGTCGACAGAGGCTCCTGCATGGGCCAGATTGCAGGCTAGAGCTGAATGCACGGTTCCACTGGTACCAGAACCAGCTTCTACTATTGGTGATATGAGTAGGAGTAAGAATGATGGGGGAAGTAGTCAAAAGTTTATATGATTTATTGGGGGAAATGCTACTTCAGGTGTCTGAGTTATTAGTGGCCCAAGTCAGTTTTCAAAGCCTGCAATCATAACGGGTACAGCTATAAAGAAAATTATTACAAGTGCAGGGACTGTTATGACTACCTTACAGATTTGGGCATCTCCAAGTAGCGGTTCAGGTCAGCATAGCTCAGCCTGGATTAATATAATGAAGGTGCTGCCTGCTACTCCAGCTCAAGCACCGAATAGTAAATATAAAATGCCGATATCTTTGTGATTTGTTGAAAATAATCAGCAGTGTATGAACAGAGGTAAAATGACTGAGTTAGCATTAGACTGTAAATCTAAAGACAGAGATTGAGCCCTCTTTCTGGCAAACCCTGTGGTGAATCAACAAATTGAATTGTAACTTCAGAGAAGCAGCTTCAATTCTGCCAGTGATTTTCCTGCCTTTTTTTTTTCTTTTTTTCTTTCTCAAATGAAGGAGAAGTAGACTGAAGCCAGTTGACTAGAGGATTTGCCTGTTAACTAAAGTTTCCTGGGGTTAAAACTCATCAATCTGGTAAAGATTTGGCTTAAATACCGTGTTTGCTTTACATTCAATTGATGTAGAATAAAGTCTTGCAATCCTTATTTTTAGGAATTAAGTAAATTTCACTTGTTTAGGGTTTTGAAAGCTCTTGGTCTGAACTAACCTGAATTCCTAGTCCAGCACCGATAGAATGGGTGTTGTGTGTAGTAATCGTGTGGGTATTATAATTGGTAATGATAGGAAGGTTATTTCTTTGTATGTTCAAATTGTTTTGTGTTTGTGTTGTTTAATGAAGGGAATATAGTTAGTGATGTGGAGTATGTTAGCTGCAAGTAGAAATATATGCTGAGGACTGCTGTGATGGCTATTAGTGTTGGTAGAATGATGTTGTCGTTTTTGTTATCTCTTGGATAATTATTCATTTGGGTAGAAACCCTGATAGTGATGGGCAATGTCCTAATGATACTATAATGGTGAGGAAAATGATTGTGATGGGAGGTGTTTTATCTCATGTGTGTGATAATGATACTCTTGTAGTACATGATCTGGGCATAAATAAGAAGAAGATAGTGTTGTTATGATATAAATTAGTATGTTTAGGATTGTTATAATCTGAATATACATTATAATAGCTGTTTATTCATCCTATATGGGCAATTGGTGAGGAGGGTGTAATATTTTCCAGGTGAGTATGGCGAAGTCTGCCTCAGCCTCCAGCTATGATTTATAATATCACTATGATTAATAGTATATTTAGGTTGATGGATGGTGACATGTGGTATAAAACTGATAGGGGTGCAATTTTGTCATGTTGATAGCATCAGGTCTGCTGTTCATGGGATGCCTTGTGTGACTTCAGGCACTCAGAAGTGAAATGGGGAAAGTCCTACTTTTGTGACAAGGGCGATTGTCAAGAGGGTGGATGCTGCTGGATTAAAGATTTTTGTTATTCATTGTGCTCTTTGACCAGAGTATATTAGATTAATGATAATAGCCATTATAAGTAGTATTGATGTGGTGGACTGTTTTAGGAAATATTTGTTGGATGCTTCTGTAGCTTATGGGTTCATGCTTTTTATTAGAATGGGGATACCATTAACCAGTGTGAGCTTGTTATACAATTATATTTCCTGAGAAAATGGTCAGTAGAATGATGGTAAAAACAATGAGAGTTTATTAGCACAGGAAGGATATAAAAAAATATTTTGGGGGTATGGGCCTGAAGCTTACTTAGAGAACTTTACTATATAGCATGTGGTGTAATGTGGTAGGTAGCATGGAGAATGTAAAATTATTAGGAAGAATTCAATTCCAGGAATAAGAGCATTGAAACCTCTATGATTTACTCTATCAAAGTAACTCTTTTGTCAGACATATTTCTTAACTTTGTGGTGGGTTGCCTGGTATGATGACAAGTGGTGAAAACTCTCATATACATAGGGTTAATGTTAGTCGTAAAAAAACTTTTTATAAGAGATGTATGCGTTGATCATATCAAAATTGTTGGTAGGAGGCTCAAGTTCATAGAAAGGAGATTGTTAGATGTGTTTTAATGATGACTTGGGTTGCATATAATTCTGGCACCTAGGGATTGTCGAATGCTCCTAAAAATAGATTGCTGTGGAAATGTTTATGATAGGGAAATTGACATATTCTCTAGGAGGGACGGGGTGAATGGGCCTGCTACATTTTCTACATTGAAGACATATACAGGTTTTGATGCTACTTCTGTTAAATCAAGTGGGGCTTCATTGGATTTCTGCTACTGCGGAGATAATCAAATTCTGGGTAGGGGTCAGGAGAAAATTAGTCATAGGTGTTCTTGTGTAATAATTACTGTTGAAAGTGTAAATGATCCATTTATCAGTAAGACTGAGAATAGAATAACTGCTACATTACTTCATATGAGATGATTGTCTGTGCTATTGTTCCTAGAGCTCCAGTGAGTGAGTATTTTGAATGTGAAGTTTATCCAGATCTGAGGATGGAATAAATGGCTAGGTGTGATATGGCTAATATAAATAATATGCCTACATTTATATTAATTAGTGGATAAGATATGGGAAGAGGAATTCATGTTGTGAGAGCCAGGGTTAAGGCTAGCATTGGGGCAATAATATATAAATTGATGATGTTGATGGACATAGTGGTTCTTTAATAAGTAATTTGAATGCCTCAGCAATGGGTTGTAATCATCCAAGGGGGCTGATGATTTTTGGCCCTTTCTGGATTTGTATATAGCCTAGGATTTTCCATTTAGTTAATATGAGGAATGCTATGGTGAATTAAATTGGGTAATTTGTGAAAGAATGTTGATTATAAACATATTCTTAGGAAGAGGACTTGAACCAGTGCAGAAAAAGTTTCAGTTTTACATAATTACCGGGCTCTGCCAGCGTAACGAACCCTGTTCTACAGTAGGGTATGTATAAATTAATTGAATGTAGATTATATCATCATTTAGTTTGAAGACATTTTGTAAAGTAAGCCGTATTGCTCTTGTCCTTTCTTTCATACTGGAAGAAATCTGCAATAGACAGAAACCAACCAGGATGACTCCAGTCTGAACTCAGATCACGTGAGAGTTTAATCGTTGAACAAACAGACAATTAAGAGCAGTTATACCGTTGAAATGTCGTGATCCAGCATCAAGGTCATAAACCATATTGCCCATATGAACTCCAGAATACAATTACACTGTTATCCCTAGTAAAACTTGTTCCATTGATCAGTGTTTTAGAAGAACAGGTGATAAAGCATTTTGACTAGCTGGCCTAAATTTTAATCTCTCAGAAGTGGTTTTATTCTCCAAAAAATAAATGGCGCACGGGCTCAAGGCACACCGGCTTCAGTAGTTGTGGCGTGCAGACTCAGTAGTTGTGGCCCACTGGCTTAGTTGTTCCGTGGCACGTGAGATCTTCCTGGACCGGGGAGCGAACCGGGTCCCCTGCATTGGCAGGCGAATTCTTAATCACTGCATCACCAGGGAAGTCCCAGAATCGCAGTCTCCCTTTTAATATACCTTAAGCCCAAAGAATCCATGGAAAATGGTTACAGAAAATAAGACAATAAAATATTGTAAGGACTATAACAGAAGGATATAGTACACAGTTCATATAGACACATCCCAAGCAGTTACAAAGTATATTAAAAGGGAGGCTGCAATTTTAAAAGGATAAGAAAAATTATACCCACAAACTCCCAATCTTTCCTGAAACGTTGCAATCTGAAACCCTATTGTAGGAAGCAGAAGATTCCGGGAGACATTCTACAAATGAAGGACTCCAAACCCTGTGGTTGGATAAGGAATTCTGGAAGGAAGGTATCCTCACCCAAGGAGAGCAGGTTCCTATACTTCTCTAACATCACATCCCTGTACAATTCCCATTGATCTTGGTCCAGGCATTCTCACTCCTCTTGAGAGAAATCTATGGCCACATCCTGGAATGTCAGCAGTCCCTGAAATTAAAAGTACACATGGCATGTGGCCACGGGAAGAGTTCATAATGTGACCCAAGAAGAAAACAGCAAGTTAAGAGAACTGCTTTTAATTTAGAAGAGTGTCTTCAATTATCCACTAATATATATATATATATATATATATATATATATATATATATATATATATATATATATATATATATATATATATATATATGTATGTATATATATATATATATATATATGTATATATATATATATTTACAAAGTAACTTTCTCTACCTTATTTCTAACTACAAGAAAAGAGTATGGCATGTGATCCACAAAACCAGTATAGAGACTATACTTGTCTGGAAAAGAAATGATAAAATGATGGTTTCAACACAGGCATATGCATTTTTGAGTGTTTTATTTATATCAAACTGGATAAAATGTGTGTATTTCTCATAGAGAAAAGACCTGTCGAGGTAGAAATGTACCTTTCAACTATTCATGGGTACACAAGTACACTGGGGAGATTGTAAAAGTGCAGATTGTGATTCAGTAGGTCCGGTGGGCCTGAGTTCTATTTTTTTAACAAGCTCATTTTTAACTAGTGATGCCACAGTCTCTGATTCATTAACCACAACTGTGAATATCAGAGACATAATTAGAAAGGTAAAAATTCATATTTAATTTTGAACTTAAAGTGTTTTATGGATTTTACACCTTTAATAGAATAGTGAGCACAGCAGCAACAATCATTTGTGAATATTTACTATAGAATGTGTATCTTTCTAACTTTTTCGTGTAGGATTCCAGGAAAAAGGCCTGGGCTGCGGCCACAGTGGGCGTGGCCCCCAGGCCGGGCCGCCCCTCCAGGACCCCCGACGGGGCCCTGCGCTCCTGTCGGCTCCCTCCCCCGCCGCCCCGCTCCCTCCCGGAAGGCCTCGGGGCAGAGCGGTCCCACCCACTGCGCGCTGAACAGAGCCCGCGTTTCCTCAGAGCTGGAACTCCCGGCTCGGGCGGGGTCTCTTCCCTCCGCCGTCACGGAACTGCCCCGGAGCCCGAGGGGAGGGCGACCTCACTGAGGCTGCCGGCTCTGGAGGTGCCCCGGCGGCCGAAGCCGTGACAGTCGCGGGGACGGCGGGCCGGGTAAGTGGGCGCCGACCCTCCGCCTGGTCCGGTGCCCGGGCGGCAGCACAAGACCAGCTTCTGAGGGGCAGGGGTTCGCTGCCACCCGCCGCTGCTGTGCAGAAAGAACGGCCTCCAGCGTCTGGTCCCCGGGAACTTCGGTCCCTCCCCTCGCCCCTGCCCTCGGCCTGGCTCGCGAGGCCTGGTGGGCGTGGGGAGGGGGTCGGCCTGAGCGTTCTGAGGGGAAACGGGGCAAGGGAGGCGCAGGGTCCGGCTGCAGCGTCAGCGCCCCTCCTCCCGACTGCGGGGAAAGCGGCTGAAAACTCCCCCCGAGGCGCGCAGGCCCCTTATTCAGCCGAGTCCCTCTGCGCTCCTTCCTCCCTGAGCTAAAGTACCGGGGGGAGGGGACAGGGCAGGGAACTGGCGCAGGTAATGGGGAACATCAAAAGGTGATTGTTAACTGAGGAAAACCAGCTCTCCCAAGGTGAGGAATGCGGCGCTTTTCTTTGCATGGGCTCACTGAAATCCTTCCTTTGATATGCACCTCAGCTCTCTGGGGCCTGCATTTTGTATTTGCATATCCTGAGTGCCTCAGGGCCCGCCGGCTCACATTGGAGGGCAGCAAGTGCTGAAGACTGTGACATCCTTTGTTTACTGATAGGGCAAGAAATATTCCATTTCCCACAGGCTTGAGGGGCAGACAGTGAAAAAAAGTCGGAGAATCTCACTCGGCATGTACTTTGGTTTACATATAGACAATATTTATACTTAACTGTGCTAATAGAGGTTCTCAAGTCCAATCAACTTGTACTACTGCCCTCTATGTGCCAATTTCATCAATATCATAAGATAAATGCTTACAGAATTGACTTAATCCATTTAAATAGGATAATGATTTTTAAAGGAAACATAATAGAAATATAACAACAAAACCTTTACCACTAAAGGCTGGGTCTGGAACAAGCTAAATAAATGTTCCATTGTTAAAATATTGAAAGATGTAGTCAATAGAAATATCAACAAAAATGACAAATAATAAGGGTAGCAGAATGTTGAAATGTTCTATCTTTATCATTAAAGTGGCAGAAAATCATTTATTAGTAGGCACTGGGGGCAGAAGATGCCTGATTTTATACCTTTGTCATATTTGTGCAGTTGTTTCAACAAGTAACTTAAAGACAAAATGGAAAAAACAAGGAGGTTTGTGCCTGAGATCATGTTGCTGTGAAACCAGGGATGGCCACCTTGTGCCAGGTGAGTTAAGTTTACCTGGCAGGTAGACCGCAGAGCTCCTGGGAAGCAAGGGTTGGAATTTTTCTGCTGGGTGCCCCTTAGGTTCTGTGACTTGGCTGACTGACTGTGAGTCATGTTTCGGGAAAGACCTGATCACAGGAAAAGGGTGGGAATAGAGTGCTTTGGGGAGCAGCTAACAACATTCATCACAGCTCACGGCCTGAATGAATTTTAAAGAAACAGGAAAACAAATGCTTCTTATGGAATCAGAGAATGTGAGGGCTGGACAATCCCAGAAAATGAGGAACACCCATCCCATTTTCCAGATGACAAAACAGAGGTCCAGCAAGGTGAAATCCCTCACCCAAGTTGCACCCGTCTCTCCTCCCCACTACGTGGTTCATGAAAGCAGGACTCTTCCTGTCTTGATCACTGCTGAACCCCAAAAAGGGCCAGGCATCTAGCAGCTGCTCCAAAAATTTGGGTTGACTGTGGGAACAATGCTATTTCTTTCTTTCTCACTCTTATTCAGGATTGTGCCAAGTACTCCCCAGGTTGCAATGTAATTCGATAAATGTAAATATTAATTGAGTTTTGTTGTGATGAGGACTTAGGCTTTGAAGGTAACAGACTTGGTTCAGATCTTGGTTCTGCCACTCCATAGCTGTTTGGCTTTGGGAAAATTACTAAACCTCTCTGAGACTATTTCCTCCTTTGTAAAGTGGGGATAAATCTATCTGAGCCAGCAGAGCACCTGCATGAGAGATGTGCACTAAATATTGCTCTTTCTCACTCTCCTACGCCATCTCTCTGTTCTTCCCAGAGAAGCTGTACAGAAGGATATAGTACTTTTTTAAAATAGTTAACTAATTATTTAATTAATTTGTTATTGGCTGCGTTGGGTCTTCATTGCTATGCACAGGCTTTCTCTAGTTGCGGCAAGCGGGGGCTACTCTTTGTTGCGGTGCGCGGGCTTCTCATTGCGGTGGCTTCTCTTGCTGCGCTTGTTGTGGAGCACCGGTTCTAGGCGCGCGGGCTTCAGTAGTTGTGGTCTGCAGGCTCAGTAGTTGTGGCCCATGGGCGTAGCTGCTCCGCGGCATGTGGGATCTTCCCTGACCAGGGCTCGAACCCATGTCCCCTGCCTTGGCAGGCAGATTCTTTACCACTGCGCCACCAGGGAAGTCCGATATAGTACTTTTTAAAGAGGGGTTTGAATTTATTTCAGATTGTGTACATTTTTCTTGGAGAAAAGATTATTCCACTATAGAAACATAAACACGCAAAACCACTCCAAATGCAGTATTCTATGGTTTAGATATCATCAGTCACATTTTATAAGTAATTGGGCAAATGCCAAAGCACTAGGTACTGGGGCGTAAGAAGACTCAAATCTGGGGTGACCCCACCCCAATTTCAAGAGCAGGGTGTGCTTTTCAAACCCATGTTTCATCTGGTCTTTGTTTCTCATCCATCCTCTGTGTCTGCCTTTCTCAAGAAGGCTCAGATCCTCGGCTTTCACACCCTCCCGGCTGGCTGTGCCCCAGCTCCCGGCCTGGAACCTCTGCGTGCCTGGGTGTGCCTGCTCCCCCTGTGCATCACCAGCTTTGCCAGGGAGCTGCTGTATCGTGCACTGCTTGCTGTACCCAGAGTACCTGGACCCTTCTGGTACATGAAGTGCACCCTCCTCACCATGTGTGCAGCCCATCCCCTTACCTTATATCCTGCCTCTAAGCCAGGCTTGGGGGTGAATACAGTGTGCATTCAGCTGTGTGAGGTGCTGGGATCAAAGTGAAGTTCCCAATTTTTGAAGTGGCAGGCTTGAGGGGCACACAGTGATTTAAAGTCGGGTCACCTGACTTAAAGGGGGGACTGATTGATTTAAAGCCAAGGCAGCTGACTTAAAGCCTGCATCCCTCAGCTGCAGGACGAGACCAACTTTGGCGGTGCACGGGTTGGCTCCAAGCCAGCACTGCTGTTCAGGAAGAGATTCCAGTAGCGCCTTAGTGCAGGGGGACTTGTTCCGTTGTCTTGCTCCTGCCCTCAGAGGGGGGCCACCTGCTCTTCTGGAGAATCAGGGAGGGGGAAGTGCAGAGTCCCGGCTGGAGTTGCGGCACCGCTTGTCTGATGGCAGGGAAAGGGGGACAGGGCTGTGTAGTGTCCTGGGGCTGGACTCACCAGGTCGACTCAGCCTCTCAGCCTCCTAACCTCCCCCCCCCACACACACTCCACAAGAGTTTCCAATAATATGTAATTGCGCCTTAGGTTCTCGGTCTTCAAACTCATCCCCAGGCTCCCAGGTCCCTTGATTCAGCCAATCCCTCTGTGCTCTTTCTTCTATTAGATACAGTCCCAGAGAGAGGGGCTGGGGGATGGGACTAGAGGGATGCCGGCAGCACTGGCCTCAGCTGACTAAAGAGATCCGGGGCCTGCGCTATCACACATGTGCGAGGACCCTTAAGGCGGAATCGAGGGGGCCAGTTAGAGGCAGTCCTTGCTGCCTCAAGTGAGTATGGATCACCGTCGGGTGGGGAGCACGCTGACCCCTGAGAAGTACTGTTAGGAGGATGTGTTCCTCCCTCGGCTTCAAGGACGTGGGTGGGCTTCAGGGCTCCAGTTCCCCTCCAGGCCTCCAGGTCCGGCTGCACCGCAGCGGCCTTGCAGACCCGCCTTCCTGTCCCAGAACTTGCCAGGCTCCAGGAAGAATCCAGACAGCAGAGATGGTGCCTGAGGGCTCCAGCTTGAAAAGTGCTGTCCCTGGGGACCCAACAGTGGAGGGAGGAAGGGTGAAGGGAGTGGGGGTGGTGGGGTCGGGAGGGGTGGCTGCCCTGGGAGACGTTGAGAGAGAAATATCGCCCCCCACACCCCCTGCCCCTGCAACTGACCCATTGATGCCATAGGATCTCAGGGCCTTTTAGTCAGAGATGCCTCTGCTTCTTTACTCCTGTGTTCAAAACTACGCAAAACCAACTCTTCATCCTCTTGCTGCCTTGCCAGGACTTTTAAAGCACTGTTCTATTGAAGCACTCGTTCCCTAAACTGCAGTTTGGAGCTGTCCCAGCTATTTAAAAGTGTTCTCCTTAAACTGAGACTAAATCCTACTCTTTTGGAAAAACGGCCTTCAGTTCACTGGAGATCGTCTTTTCTGCCCATTCCTTCCTTCTACTGCCCTCTTAAGAACCCCTGTGCTCAAAGAGCTTGGTGATTTATTTTTTGCTTGATGTCAAAAAGAAACCTCCCCTATGCACCCCAAAAAGCTTTCCTGGAACATAGGTGTTTCACAACCATGACAGTGTTTTGCAGTTAGTATACACTGGGTAGAGTGCCTAGCAATCCCTCCAAGAGCCAGAGGTGAGCAGACCTTTACTTATTTGATTGGATGCCCTTCAAGTTTAGGAAGGTCCCATTCTTATGACCCAGCAGGTAAGACAGAGCCCTGGATGGCTGTGGCTGTGATTAGATAACTTCTGATGATTTTATTTCCCTTACTGAGCTGCTGCTTCTAGGTTAAATCCGTTTTATTACCTGTCCATTTTTAAAGAAAGGCTGACAAAGTCACTGTAATAGGTCAGGAGTCTGAGCTCAGGGTTGGTCAAAGGTACTCACAGGGAGGAAGGTGGATAAAAATAGGTGGGTAAAATAGGAGGGTTGGCAAGTACAGCCAGGACACCCGTGTTCATCATGCATACTAATAAAGGCCAGAATCTCCTCATTTATCTCTGGTGGGAAGTTCTGATGGTTTCACAGGATCAAACTCAAATCATATTCAAACTAGGGGATTTCCCTGAGCATAAAAGGAAGTATCCGTCCCTAGCAGGAGTCGCTGCAGAGGAATAAAGACGTAGATGTAGAGAACGGACCTGAGGACACAGGGCGGGGGAAGGGTAAGCTGGGATGAAGTGAGAGAGTGGCATGGACATATATACACTACCAAAGGTGAAATAGATAGCTATTGGGAAGCAGCTGCATATAGCACAGGGAGATCAGCTCAGTGCTTTGTGACCACCTAGAGGGGTGGGATAGGGAAGGTGGGAGGGAGACACAAGAGGGAGAGGATATGGGGATATATGTATACGAATAGTTGATTCACTTTGTTATACAGCAGAAGCTAACACAACAAGGTAAAGCAATTATGCTCCAATAAAGATGTTAACAACAACAACAACAACAACAAAAAACCCAAAATCTAAGTCAATCAAGCCAACGGAGACAATGTATGTGTTTACAGTTCAAGAAATCCACAAGGGAATCCTTTATTCTGTAGGCAATGAATGGTCCATTCGAAAAGGAAAAAAACTTTCTAAAATGTTGTCTTTCCATTTATTGTTCAGAACATCATTTTTATACCTCTGCATTTCTTACTATTCAAAGCCAAGTCACGTGAGTTACAGGGAAGCAGCTGATGGATTTAAAGTTGGGTCACTTGATTTAAAAACCAGTGGCAGTTGATTGACTTAAATCCCGGTCATATGACATGAGGAGAGGGTGCTAAAAACTGCTTTTTCATCTCTGGCTCAGAATATCATATTTACCTTGGTTTTTCTTATGATTTAGAAAACTTGAGCTGTCTCTCCTTGGAATCATCAGGAGAAAAATACAGTATTTCAGATTCATTCTTGAAACCAACTTCTCACGGTTAAGGTGTATTGGCTAAAAGATCTTCCTTCTTCAAGAGATTCCAAACCTCTGTAAGACACTTCATTGTAATTGGAGAAAAAAGAAGAATGAATTCAGGCCAGCAGCTGCAGGAGGCCAAGGCAGCCCCCAGGACTAGGGAAGGAGGAGGAGGAAGGGCTGAGAGTTGCCATTAGAGCAGACAACCTCCAGAGGGCGCTGAAGCACCGGCAAAGCCCACCTGCCACTCCCAGTTTGGCACTCCAGGGTCAGATTTGGGTTTGGAGATGGGGTTGCTGTAACCCCAAGGAGGTGAGCAGAGAGGAGGAGTTGATTACCGGTCTCCTCTGACTCTCTGACCCAAATTGCCTGGCTTCACAGGGGGGACAGGGTTTTGCTTTCAGCAAACTCATGGGGCACTTCCAGGCTGGTCGGGTTGCCCAGTGGCCCGACAGCCTGACAGGCTGACTGCGGTGTGACCGCCCTTTGTTTCTCCAGAATCTGTGCATCAGGAGGTGCATGGGTGCGGGAGCCCATCCACCGCCCCTCCCCCCAAGGGGGATGGCACCTTCCCTGGCTGTACCCTATGATCACCAGGTACTTGAAATGAATGCAAGTTTTTTGACTTCAAGGAAAAGCTCACATAAGCGTTTCTTCCTCATAATGTGTGGGATTTACTATAATGGAAGGACATTAGAAAGAACAGGTAGAAAACTCACCTGTTGGTCTCCATGTAGGAGTTTATTTTGCATGAATCCCTCCTACGTGAGTAGATAGCAGAGGTTTATTTTTGTTCCCGTGTGTGTAGTTGTGGCAGAGGATGTAGGTATGGTGATTTGAAGCCCTCAAAGAAATATTCTCAGAATTCTCAAGATTTCTCTTGATCGGAACCGAAAGAGACCTGGAAAAGGAGGAAAAGAAAAGGAGGAGGGAGAACGAATGACTGTTTCTCAGTAAATTCACCTTCCTGGTTGATTGTTCTGTCTTCTCATTTCTTTTAACTTCTATGTATGTCTAATGGAATAATGTAGAAAGGCTGATTTTTATGCTTTAAAAGATTTTACATCACAAAGAAACTAGAAGTGGCTAACAGAACTTATTCAAATCAATTTTGCATAGAGACTTTGATATTAAATTTGTATACTAAAATGGGTTTATCCCAATTTTCTCTTTCTTTTTGAGTGAATATTTGTAACATATTTTTGTAGATAATAATTTATCCTAGATATACAAAATTGTGAGAATGGGTACCATTTTTTACCACTTAAATGATTTCTTTTAAATGAATAGATTGTACACTTTAAATGCCAATGCTGTGTCTTACGTGTTGTTTTTTTAATTCCTTGATTTCCAAAACTTGTGTTTATTTAATTGATTTCTATCTAATCATCTGTGTCTCCCCTTTATTGTTTCTTACTTTATATTTTATTGATCTATAGTTAATTTACATTATTATATTAGTTTCAGAGGTACAGCATAGTGATTCATAAATGTTTAGGTTCTTCTCCATTTATAGTTATTATAAAAGAGTGGCTATATTCCCCATGCTATACAGTACATCACTGTAGATTATTGATTTTATACATAGTGGATTGTACCTCAAAATCTCCTACCACTATTTTGCTCCTCCACCCTATGTCTCCCTGCTGGTAACCACTAGTCTGTTCTTTAATCTGTGAGTCTGTTTTTTTGTTGTTATTGTATTCAATTTTTTAGATGCCACGTGTAAGTGATAACATACCATGCTTGTTTTCTCATACCATACCATGCTTTTTTTCTCATAACATGCCGTGCTTGTTTTCTCTGCGGCTTATTTTACTAAGCATAATACCCTCCAAATCCATCCATGTTCTTGCAAATGGCAAAATTTCATTTTTTGCTGAAGTCATCATAAAAACTCTTTTTTATCCACTAAGCTATTGATGAACACTTAGTTTGACTCTATATCTTGGCTATGGCAAATAACACTGTTATGAACATTGGTGTGCAGTTATTTTTTTTTTGAAATACTGTTTTTGTTTTCTTCTGATATACCCAACAGTGAAATTGCTGGATATTATGGTAGTTCTATTTTTAGTTTTTTTTGTGGAACCTCCATTCTGCTTTCCACAGTAGCTGCACTACTTCACATTCACATCAAGAGTGTACAAGAGTTTCCCTTTCTCCACATCCTCACTAACCTTTGTTATTTGTGATCTTTTGGATGACAGCCATTCTGACAAGACTGAGGTGATATATCTCATAGTTTTGATTTGCGTTTTACTGCCGATTAGCTATGTTTAGCATCTTTGTGAGTTCTGGCTGTCTATATGTAGTTTTTCCTTGGAAAAAAATGTCTATTTAGGTCTTCTCATTTTTTTAAAAAAGATTTTGCGTGTTTTTTTGATATTGAGTTGTATGTGCTGTTTCTGTAGTTTAGGTATGAACCCTTGCTTGGTCATCTTTTTTGATGTTAACCTCTTATCATGTGCAAATATTGTCTCTCCCTCAGCAGGTTGCTTTTCATTTTGTCTTTGGTTTCCTTTGCTGTGCAAAATCTTTTAAGTTTAGTGAAGTCCCATTTGTTTATTTTTGCTTTTGTTTCATTTGCCTTAGTAGACTGAACCTAAAACTGTTGCTATCATTTATGTTGAAGAATGTTCTATATTTTCCTCTAGGGGTTTTATGGTTTCTGGTCCTACATTTAGGTCTTTATTCAGTTTTGCATTTATTTTATATACGGTGTGCTAAAATAATCTAATTTTATTCTTTTCCATGTAGCTGACCAGTTTTCCCAGTACCACTTATTGAAGAGACAGTTTTTTCTCCGTATTGCCTGCTTTGTCATAAATCAATTAAATATAAGTGTGTGGGCTTATTTCTGGGATCTCTATTCTATTCCAGTGATCTTTGTGTCTGTTTTCGCTCTGGTACCTTTCTCTTTGATTACTGTCACTTTGCAGTATAGTCTGAAGTCAAGGTGCGTGATGCCTCCAGCTGTGTTCTTTCTCAAGATTGTTTGGCTATTAGGGGTCTTTGTGTTTCTATACAAATTTTAAAATTACTTTTTCAAGTTCTGTGAAAATGCTTTGGTATTCTGATAGGGATTGCATTAAATCTGTAGATTGTCTTTGGTAGTATGGTTATTTTAACAGTATTAACTCTTCTAGTCGATGCACATGCTATATTTTTCCATCTTTTTGTGTGGTCTTCAACTTCTTTCACCAATGGCTGATAGATTTCTGAGCACATGTCTTTTACCTGCTTAGGTGTGTTTATTCCTAGGTATCTTATTCTTTTTGATGTCATTGCATATGGTATAGATTTCTTAATTTTTCTTTCTGACATCTTTGAGTTTTGTTTTTTCTTCTTTTTCTAATTCCTTCAGGTGTAATGTTAGGTTGTTTATTTGATATTTTTCTTGATTCCTAAGAATAAGCTTGTATCACTATAACTTCCCCCTGTGAACTGCGTTGGCTGTGTCCCATAGATTTTGGATCATTGTGTGTTCATTTTCATTTGTCTTGGGTATTTTTAGAATCCCTCTTTAATTTCTTCAGTGTTCCTTTCTTCCCCTTTTATTCCCTTCATCTGTGATGTGAGGACTATCTTTAATATTATGTTTGGATTTCTTTCAGTTTTGTTAATGTGTGTGTGTGTGTGTGTGTGTGTGTGATTATTTAAGTTGCTGAGCTCTTAATTTCACATGGACACTAACAACCCTGCATTGTTACTCTGCTCCCCCACAGTTACTGAATTTGACCTTATATTTTACATCTACTTGTTTTGTGTGTCCCTTAACTTCTTATTGTGAATATAGATGATTTTATTAGTGTTTTTTTTTTTTTTTATCCTTCCTATTAGCTGTGTCCATGGTTGATTTACTACCTTTGTTGAATATTTGCCTTAACCAATGAGGTTTTTCCTTTAGTAAGTTTCCTTTCCTAATTTTTATGTTTCAATCGTGACCTTTTCTTTTTCACTTAGAAAAGCCCCTTTAAGATTTCTCATAAAGCTGGTTTGGCGATGCTGAGCTCTTTTAGTTTTGCTTCTCTGTAAAACTTTAGATCTCACCATCAAATCTGAAGGAGAGCCTTGCTGGGTAGAGTATTTTTGCTTATAGGCTTTTCCCTTTCATGACTTTAAATATACCATGCCACTCCCTTCTGGCATGCAGAGGTTATCCTGAAAAGTCAGCAGATAACTTTATGCAATTTCCCATGTTTGTAACTTGTTGCTTTTCCTTTGCTCCTTTTAATAGTGTCTTTTTCTCTTTATTTATTTTTTTTTCCATTTTAATTACAATGAGTCTTGGTGTGGTCCTCTTTGGGTTGATCCTGTTTTGGCCTTACTGTGTTTACTGGACTTGGATGTCTGTTTTCTTTCCCAGGTTAGGGAAGTTTTCAACTCTTATGTCTTCACGTATGTTCTACACTGCTTTGTCTTTCCTTTTTGCTTCTGGGACCAGTATAATGCAAATATTAGTACACTTGATGTTGTTTCACAAGTCTGTTCAACTTTCCTCATTTCATTTTAATCTATTGTTTTACCGTTCATCTCCAGTGATTGCCAGTACTCTGTCCTTCAGTTTTCTGATTCATTCCTCTGTATCATTTAGTCTACAGTAGTTTCCTTTAATGTATTTTACATTTCAGTTGTTGTATTCCTCATCTCTGTTTTGTTGTTCTTTAATGGTCTAACTCTTTTTAAAAAAATTCTAACTTCTTGCTCTGGTCGTCCATTCTTCTCCTGAGTTCTTTGATCATCTTTACAGTCATTACTTTGAACCCTTTGTTGAGGAGATTGGCTATCTCTACTTCACTTCGATCTTCTTCTGAATTCTTATCTTGGTCCTTCATTTGGATCGTGTTTCTGTGTCACCTCATTTTTCTTAACTTCCTGTTTTTATTGCTATGTGTGTAGTAGGTTCGTTACATTTCCTGACCTTGGGGAAGTGGCCTTTTGTAGGAGCTGTCCTATGGGTCCCAGCAGCCCCCTCTCCCCTGGTCACTAGAGCTATATATTCTAGGTGTACCCCCTATGTGGGCTGCTTGGGCTCTTCTGCTGTGGTGGGCTGACTACTGTGGGTAGTCTGGTAGGCTTGGCTGCCCCCAGACTGCTTGTTTGCCAGGCTCTGCCTTGTATGGTGGCTGTCTGTGCTGCTTGGTGAGACTAAATCATAAGGCAGCTGGCTGCACAACTCTGGGGGACACCAAATCTGGTGCTGGTTCACTTATGGGTAGAATTGCAGTCCAGGTGATATCAGGGCTAGTGCCCAGTCACTGGTTCTGGGGCTATGCTGGCTACTGGGAGGAAGAGACAGGTTCTGCGTTCTGGCTGCAGGGCCCAGGAGCCACAGAGTTGGTGTTGGATCACTGTTCCTGACACAGCTCTCTGCAGGGCCGGGGATATCCCTAATCTTGTGTTGGCATTCTGATGGGCAGGGTCAGGACCCAGCTGAGTCCATGGCTGCTTCTGGCCTGCAATTAAGTGGCCTGGTTACACAGGCTGCTGGGCTGTGGTATTCCTGGAGCTGGTGTGTGCCTATTGGTGTATGAGGCTGATCCCACTGCTAAAGCAGGTCCAAGCTCCATCCAGTCCGTGTGCAGTTACCACCTGCCGATGGTGAGGCTGACTCCAAGGCCAGAGCAGGCTCACTTGTCAGAGGGGCCAGGGACTCTGGGGCTGGTGCCTGTCCACTGAGGTGTGGAGGCTGGTCCTGGGGCTTTTGGTGGCTGGACCCATGTCCAGGGGCAGCTGTGCACTGAGAGGATCTGAAGGCAGCCTGTTTGCTGGTGGATGGGGCTATGCCCCTGCTCAGTTAGTTGCTTGGCCTGCAGCATCCTAGTACTTGTGTCTGTAGTCTGGTGGAAATGGGTGGGGCTCGGTCCTGGGGCTGATAAGCTACAGGGAGGATTCTGAAATTATGCTTGCTGGTACCAGCGTCCACGAGGTAGAAGGAGCTCCCCCGAATGGCTGCTGCCAGTGTCTCTGTCCCTGAGGCTGTGCTGTAGTTGCCTCTTGCCTCTCTGGGAGACTCTCCAAGATCAGGAGGTAGGTGTGACCCGGGATCCTTTCAAATGACTGCTTCTGTTCTGATTCTCAGATCATGTGGGATTTTGTGAGCATCTTTTAAGAGTGGAATCTCTATTTCCCACAACCCTCTGGCTCTCTGGAAAATAAGCACTACTGGTCTTCAAAGCCCAACTTTCTAGGAACTCTTCTTTCCACAACAGGATCCCTGGGCTTGGGAGCCTGATGTTGGCTTCATACCCCTTGCTACCTGGGAGCACCTCTGAAATTGTAATTATTCTCCCATTTGTGGGCCACCCACTTGGTGGTATGGGTCTTGACTCTATTGAGATTTTGCCCTTCCTTTCTGTCTTGTCGAGGTGCCTTCCTTATATCTTTAGCTGTAAAACATCTTTTAGGGTAGGTCCCGGCCTTTTTCATCAATTGCTGTTCCGTAAACAGTTGTGACTTTGGTGTGCCCATGAGAGGCATCAAGCTCTGGGTCTTTGAATGCTACCATGTTGGACAATCTCTCTACTTCATTCTTAAATCATATTATTTCAGTTTTTTTAGTATCTTATTTGATTAGCGACAGTTTGAAATTTATTATCACTCATGTTTACTTCGCCTGTTTAAAAAAATTGAATAGTGCATTCATTCAGTTTGAAATGAAGCTAGTGACCTGTGAATTTCCATACCTCAAAAATCAAGGATAGGAAAAAAGCCTTTTCTACTTGTGTTACCCTCAAACTCTGCACCCCACCCCAGCCTGGGGATTAACCTCTTGCACCCATGCTCACCTTCTGTTTTCGGACCGTTAACCATCATTGCATCTGTATGTGTGTTGACAAAGTGAACGCTAGTCTTTGCAGTTTTTGTGTTTGGTTTTTTGGTTTAGGGAACAGTCCTACTACGAATGTACATTTACTGCTCTACTGAAGTTCATATATAAACCTGTCAAGCACATTACCAGAATTGGAATTGCTTGTATATACACTTTGATAAATTTTAGAGACAATGGTAGAACAGAAGTAAATTGTATTTCAAATGCCACAATATTCTCACACCATGAAAACCCTTCCCTTTTTAATATATTTGTGTGTAGTTTATCTTTATGCCCATACTATATTTCCCAGAGATGGGTAAGTGTTATGTTTCTTGCTGGCACATTTACCGTATTGTTCAAAGTCAGGCGTTTGGTGGTTTTAGCATGATCCTATTTCCATGAACTCGCAAATACAAGATCTTCTCTCACACTGTCTTTTACTCCCTGCTGTTTTATATTGCCCTCCTAATTCTCAGTCCTGGTCTTTCTTTATGTTCTTCATCAACCTGGATAGGTTATACTATTTTCTCCCTTATTCAAGACCAATAGAATAGAATAGAATACAACACCCAGAAATAAACCCTGATATATGGCCAAATGATTTTTGACAAGTTGCCAAGACTTTTCAAAGTAGAAAGGATAGTATTTTCAACACATGGTGCTGAGAAGTCTTGTGGGCAACATGCAAAAGAAGGAAGATGGACCCTTACCTAACATCATATGCAAAAATTAATGAAAACGTATCAAGAAACTAAATATAAAACCTAATAATATAAAAAGTCTTAGAAGAAGTTACAGGACAAGAGCTTCATGATATTGGATTTGGCAGTGTTTTCCTCCATATGAAACGAAGGAACAACCAAGGTACAGCTAACAAAAAAATAAACAATTTGCAGTACAGAAGTTAAAAAAAAATGTGTATCAAAGAAATGTAAACAGAATAAAATGGCAACCCACAAGATGGGAGAAAATATTTCAGAGCCATCTATCTGACAAGAGATTTCTCTTCAGAATATACAGAGAACTCCTACAACTGAACAAAAAGCAAACACCCTGATTCAAAAATGGATAAAATACCTGAATAGATGGTTCTTCAAAAAGATGTACAAATGACTAAGCACTTGAATAGATGCTCCATATCACTAAATGCATGTTTATATATTTGTGTGCATGCATATACACACAAGCACACACACACATACACAAGCAGAAAACAACTATTGGTGAGGATGTGAGGGAGTTGGAACCATTGTGCTATGTCAGAGGGAATGCAGAATGATACAGCTGCTTTGCAAAAGAGTATGACAATTTTTCAGATATTGAAAAATAGAATTACTACATGATCCAGGAATTTTACTATGAGGTATACCCAAAGGTATTGAAATCAGGGTCTTAAAGAAATATTTGTACTCCAGTGTTTAGAGCAGTAATAATCACAGTAGCTAAAATATGAAAGCAACCTAAGTGTTCATCCACTAGTTTCTGGATAAGCAAAGTGTGGTATACCCATATAATACAATATTATTCAGTGTTAAAAAGGAAAAGATCTAGGAATATGCTACAACATGGATGAATCTTGAGGAAATTTAGCTACCAAAAATGCCATTTTTGTGACTTTTAGTGAATCATAACAATACAACTACTTATTTCAATTATATGGGGGTACTTAGTGTAGTCAAAACCATAGAAATTGGGAGGGTAATGACGCTTTTCAGGTTGTTATGGCACAAAAAGGAAAGTTATATTTAAAGGATATAGAGTTACACTTTTAAAACGTAGAAAAGAATTAGAAAGATAAATGGTGATGTTGATCGCCCAATAATATGAATGCATTTAATATCACTGAACGGTGCACTTTATAATAACTAACATGTTATATTTTATGTTATTTGATTTTACCAACATACAAAATTGGGAAAGAATGTAATATCAGGAAAGGGAGTGGACCTGGGATAGAGCAGAGAGTAATCAGAAGGGTGAGACACTGCATATGTTGAAGAAGAAGAGCTGAGAGTCTTCATTGGCCAGAAGAGACTTTATAAAAGGGAAAAAAAAAATTACTCTGAGGGTGTATTAGATAGATATCTGTGGGTGTGCTGCTATCTCCCATGGGTTATCTTAAAGAGTCTTTAATAAAGTCCATAAGGCTTGCTGAGGCTTTTTTAAAAACTGGATTCCCTAGGAGATAATTAGAGGGTGGTACTTAAGTCTATGTCTAGGTTGACAGATTTTGCAGGGAAGACGAACCTGAGAACAGTGGAGGTCTTAAGAGTGTAAGTACATGGAAATTAGAAAAAAAATAATAATAAAGGGAATTAGGAAAACTTTGGACTTTGAAGGTCATGTATTATTACTGAGTCAAACCTGAGGTTTCTAAGGAGTTATATACACAGTTGCTATTTGGATTACTTGTTGATAAAGATAAGTGGAAAAACTAGAGTCGTTCCCAAGTGTAGGTAAGATATAATGAGAGGATGGAGGTGGAAAGTAGGGAGACCCAGAGAAAAGTGGGAAGATCATATTGGGCCAAGATGGTGGTAATATCCAACAGAACAGAAGGTAGGACAGACTATGGATTCATCTTTTTTATTTCGCCTCCCCCCCTCATCCTTAATAATTCTTTGGGAATATTTCACTGCTCTGTGATGCAGGTACAGAATTCGAGTGAGGAGGCTACACCTTCAGTGTCCAGCTGTCTGAGTCCTCAGTGTGCTTCAAATGATGGAGAACTATTGCTTCTTTATGAGAAGGGTTAGTACCTCGTAGCTAAGCTTAAGCTGGAGCTTATGCAATATTGATTCCATTTTATATATACTGTTGGCATGGAGGTTCCTCCTCCTCTTTTCTTGAACATTATGAAATGAATCTATATTTCTCAGTATTTGGGTATATCAGATAAATACGTTAAGTAAAGGAATCTTATATATTGCTCCCTGCATAGTTCGCTCTTTCTTGTTTCTCTTTTACCTTTACTAAATTAGCACAGGGAGAGACCTTGAAATGTTCTAATCAGGAGAGATTAGAACATCATATTTCTAGAGAGGTTGGTTGGACAGAGCAGGGGTCCCAGTGAGAATCCAAGCTCCTGTTTCTACTTGGAAGTGTACCTGTGTAGAATAGAGGGCTCCAGGAAATATCCTAGAACATTCCAATGTCCCTGTGGGAGATCATTAAGAGAGGCAGGATCTGGTACCAGATCAGTGTACTATGACATGTTTGTCAGTCATCTGATGTGAGATTCTCAGAGCCAATCCCATATGGTAGGGCTGAGTTCAGAGTGATGAAGAACCTGTGAAAGCCTTTGATTGCATGTTAAAGATGAAGCTCTGATTTCGGGGAGAATTTTCTTACCTGACTGAATGTCACCCTTCTGTGGGGATGAGATTCTGTGCTTTTCCTCTGTTGATGACCACTGACTGCAAATCATTAGAGGATCATGTCTAGAAAGCATTCTTTATTTAATTTCTTAAAGAAGAAAGCATAGAAAACATTTTTATCCACTTTCAAATTGAGGATCAAGGGGAATGACATCAGTGAAAATGTCAGAGTAGGGAGCTCTGGCTTGTGTCCCTCCCCGGAAACACTGACATACGTGGTAAAACCTGTCAAAATGACCTTATCAACACATGTAAGTTTTCTTTTCCTTTCACGCTGTAGATTTATCTTTCATTGAAACTTTACTTACTACAGGATGTGGAGAATAAACAGGGAAGTAGAAACTGTGTTTCCTGATGAGAGAATCACTAAGTCACATTAGCTGTTCTGAACTCTGCCTTACTCACCGTGACTCTAATTAAAACAAACAAACAAACAAAGCACTTTTGTTTTTGGTAAGTCAGTTCTGACATTTCCTCGTTAAAGACAAGGTAACAGATACAGACTTAGATCTACCAGAATTGAGCAAACTTTTGATTGTACCTGTGTTGAACATATGAGCATGACCTGCTACAAATCTTCATTATACTTATTGCCACAACGGACAAATTCCCTTTTCCCACTCCTGATATGTTGCATGTAAGGAATGCGTAGGTCACTAACCCCAGCTGGTCACAGGTAAACTCTGCCACATGGATTACTGCATGTTTTCCTGCTGGAAGACCACACATTCTCGAGGATCATGCCTGCAGAGTATCTGGGCTCTTCTTTTTTTTCTGGATAAAGGTTAGATAATCACCTAATTTTATGAGAAATATATAAATTGTATTTGCATATTCTTCAGGTTTTTATTTATCCATTCTCTTTCAAATCCTAAGTGCAAATATTAAAGTGATGTCCAAGAGGGTGGTAAATAAGACAGCTCCAAAATTAGCAATAAATCATAATACAATTGTGAATGCATTAATGTGTGATTAATATGTAGATACTTATGTAAATGCAAGTTTAGTAATGCTTTGTGGAGAGCTTCAGAATCTAGGTATTAAAAAAAAAAAAGAAGGAGTTCTTGAAACTCTCAGGGAATTATAGAGAAGTCTTTGTGTCTATAAATATCATTCTGAAATAATGCATATTCTCAGAAATAAACTAGGCATAACATTGTAGGAAAAAAAACTTCATGAAATGAAAGAGCATGTGAGATGGCCATACAAGAAAAAGAATATTCTCAGAGAATAATGAACAGTGTGGAGTTCAGCAGAAGGGTCATACACATTCAGAGAGCAAAACTTTGGAGAGCCTAATTGTGAGTTCCTCATATTTCATCTTTGGAGACACGGTAGTCATTTGAAATTATGATGTTATAAGACGACGTTAACATATTTAAATACTTTCGTTTAGAAATGACCACTTAGAACCAGAGTAAATGAAAGAGAACACAAAATTATGTTTATGTTGATTTTTAAAGACCTCAGGTGAGTGCTGATTATTTAAAAATGCATGATGTCTTTCACTGCAAAGTAAAGGAGCTGTTACAGTGGAGGATTACTGGACTGAATGTCAATACTATGACATAGTATGAGTGTGTTTCGTGTTTGGTAATCGCAATCATTGTTGCTTTTGTTGTGGTCATCGATTTACAGTGCTTGGTGTCAGTTGATTTATCTCTTGTAAAAATAAAATACAGTCTGTGTGTGTGTGAAAAAAAAACATACATGATGTCTTGACTAAAGTTGTATGGAATTTGAGATCTGGAAAAAAGCATTTCTTTTCTGTAATGGTAGGATGATATTTGGACATTTTTGCAAGAAAGAGGTTTCAGGATGCAAATCTCGTGTCTCTAAGGTGGGAAGTCAGTTCATGGTGGAACATTCTATTAAACTTGTGTGAGTGGAGAAATATTTCTTTGGAAGGAAGAAGTCACGAATCCCTTTTTAATAGTTAGTGGTTTATAGTATACCAAATGAGCAAAATGGCTATTTCTGAACTTTAGAAAAAAATAATATAGTTTTTCTGCATTTATAACATGAGGCTGATGTAACATATCAAAAATTCTTTATTTTGAAAAGCAATGTAATCAATTTGACATAATTCATATATATTGAACCTGTGGTACACACACACACAGTAAAACTTGCATTCAGAAAATTGTTTGCACTTAAGAAATATTTTCAAGTGTAGTTGATTTACAATGCTGTGGGGTTTTTAAATACATGTTTATTGGAGTATACTTACTTTATAACACTGTATTAGTTTCTGCTTTACAACAAAGTGAATCAGCTATATGTACACATATATTCCCCATTTCCACCACCCCCCCCTTCCTTGAGCCTCCCTCCCACACTCCCTATCACACCCCTCTGGGGGACATAAAGCACCGAGCTGATCTCCCTGTGCTATGCGGCAGCTTACCACTAGCTATTTTACATTTGGTAGTGTATATATGTCAGTGCTACTCTCTCACTACGTCCCTGTCTCCCCTTGCCCCCTGTGTCCTTAAGTCCGTTCTCTACATCTGTGTCTTTATTCCTGCCCTGTCACTAGGTTCGTCAGTACCATTTTTCTAGATTCCATACATATGTGTTAGCGTACGGTATTTGTTTTTCTCTTTCTGACTTACTTCACTCTGTATGACAGACTCTAGGTCCAACCACCTCACTGCAAATAACTCAATTTTGTTCCTTTTTATGGCTGAGTAATACTCCATTGTATAGATGTGCCACATCTTCTTTATATATTCATCTGTCGATGGACATTTAGGTTGCTTCTATGTCCTGGCTATTGTAAATAGTGCTACAGTGAACATTGTGGTACATGTATCTTTTTGAATTATGGTTTTCTCCGGGTATATGCCCAGTAGTGGGATTGCTGGGTCATATGGTAGTTCTATTTTTTAGCTTTTAAGGAATCTCCATACTGTTCTCCATAGTGGCTGTATCAGTTTACATTCCCACCAACAGTTCAGGAGGGTTCCCTTTTCTCCACACCCTCTGCAGCCTTTACACATTGTTGTATTAATTTCTGCTGTGCAGCAAAGTGATTCAGTTTTATATATACCTATCTATATATCTATCTATATCTATATATCTATATCTATATATCTATATATATTCTTTTCCATTATGGTTTATCACAGGATATTGAATATAGTTTCCTGTGCTATACAGTAGGTCTTGGTGGGTTGTCCATCCTATGTAGAATAGTTTGCTTCTGCTATTCCAAAACTCCCAATCTTTCCTTCACTCTCTCCTTGGCAACCACAACTCTCTTTTCTATATCTGTGTGTTTGTTTCTGTTTCGCTGACATGCTCATTTGTGTCCTGTTTTCGATTCCACATATAAGTGATATTATATGGTATTTGTCTTTCTCTCTCTGACTTACTTCACTTAGTAGCATTATCTCTAGGTCCATCCATGTTGCTGCAAATGGCATTATTTCATTCTTTTTTATGTCTGAGTAATATCTTTTGTATACGTATACCACACCATCTTTATACACTCATTTTTCAATGACCATTTAGGTTGTTTCCATGTCTTGGCTGTTATAAATAGTGCTGCTATGAACATAGGGTTTCATGTATCTTTTTGAATTATAGTTTTGTCTAGATATATGTCCACAAGTGGGATTGCTAGATCATATGGCAACTGTCTTTATAGTTTTCTTGAGGAACCTCCATACTGTT